>NC_069736.1:1599932-1654932 GCF_027358585.1 Pangasianodon hypophthalmus | reverse complement strand
GAGTCAGAAGAAATCTGTAAAAGTGCTACAGAAATGAGAAAAACGGTGCATCACGTTTTTTAGTTGCGAAAGTTAAAAATTGGTTCTGAGTCGCAACTTAAACCCTTCAGCACTTTTGTGACCTGTTTGCAATAAACAATGCAAAATAAAAAAAATAAAAAATAATAAAATTTTTATTGGACTCACCTTCGTACATTTTAAAAAATGTTTATATTTAAATTAATAATTAAATTTTAAAAAAATTTAATAGCTACATTTTTAGTAGAGTTGAATAATAAAAGATTTTTACTAAATGCAAATGTTTTGATCGTGGCACATGTTTAGCAGTGGGAAGTGGGAAAGGAAAAAAAAAAAAAAGAAAATCCATTACCTGAAGGGTCGTTATGATTTCTAATGAGTTTCCACTGCTGTGACTCTCGGGTTGAGTAATCTGCAGGGGCGGCTGCTTCTTAACACGTCGAGAGTTTAAAGGGGAATTCTTTCGAGGTGTTTGGAAAGAGTTTCAGTAATCTTATCATCGTTTAACAATTCTATGGAAATGCACATAATGATATTTCCAGGAAAGGGTACACCTCGTCGCCCGTAAAGTCAGTGTGTGCACGGGTCAGGAGGAGATCTGACCTAATAATAATATTAATAATAATAATCATGTTATTACAAAAAAGTTAATGTTCTAGCACTTTCCCGGACTGACAGATGTAACCGTTTAAACTCCCGGCTCATTGTTCCTTCATTTAAAGTGTTAAAGCGTATTTGGAAAGTGAGCAGAGGGTCATATAACAAAAATCATCAGTAAAATGCTGCACAGATGACCTTCTGACCTTTGACCCCGTGTTTTTATACTAGCTGAAAGCCATAACGGTTTCGTTGCTTGTTTGAGTTCAGCTCAGTTCCTCTCCACTTTTTGTTTAAAAAAAAAAAAAATGCACACCAAAGAGGATAAAATAGCAGAATTAACAAATCAAAAAAAAAAAAAAAGAAAAGTAAAACCAAGCTATAAGTTTACGGAGTCTGGAAACAGCGTTTGAGTGTGTCATTAGCAGTTTTTTGTTGCATGTTAATACCACTGAAAACACAATTCACTGTGATTGAATGAGCAATTATTTGTCATATAAAATATAAATATTTATTAAAATTTAAACTAAATCTATTCGGCTAGCCAGGTTTATTGTTTCAAGTTTCCTTCGTTAGTTTTGCACTGCAGCTAACAAGTAATGGCACCTTATGGCCTCCAGTTTGTGGAGGAGTTTCAGCCAGGCGTCTCAGACAGTCTTATCGATGTTGCAGATCCATCTCTGTAGGGGGCGTGGCCTAAAGCCTGAAGGCGGAGCTTTATGCTGGAAGTGATTCAGATTAGAATACAGATCATGTTCGATTTGTGTATTAATATTTTTTTGTACAGATGGTGTTACTGAGACAGTGTGTTTGAGATGAGTGTGTGACGCTTTAGACACACACTTTACATGATGCTAAACTGGTAGCTACCATTATTTGTTAGCAACATGACGTTGGATGTCATGTCTTTCCTGATTGACTCAGTTTGAAAGTACCTGACTAAATATGGCCAAACTGTTCCTTTAAACATACGTGCTTTCTTTATTGTGTGTGTGTGTGTGTGTGTGTGTGTGTGTGTGTGTGTGAATAAGTACACGTGTTCTAATACAGTGTTATTTTTGGGAGATGAGACTGTGCACTGGATAAAGGAGAAGTTCATATGTACACCACATGCTCACTGAAAGCTTCTGTGCTCCATTTATAAAGAAAACACGCCTCGATATTTATCTCTGCGTCCACAAACAAAAATAACGGTGTATTAACATATTTAGCAACTTTCTGTCGTTCTGTCTGTCTGTCTGTCTGTCTGTCTGTCTGTCTTTCTGTCTAGCCTGAATAATTGACACAATGTCCCATATATAAAGTTATGAAGTGAAGTCTGTCTCTCTTTTATCCTTCGTCTCGCCTCATCTGCTGCCTTGTCCTTTAATTCTGTGTTAAAGCATCACAATCCTAAATAGAGGATGGTGGAGACAGACCTGCAGCAGGCACACACACACACACACACACACACAAACACACACACACACAAACACACACACACAGAGCTCTCACTTGTCAGAGCAAGGACATGAGACGACTCTGAGTCTCCGTAAGATTTTTGTCTAAATAAAACTGTCTCTGTCCAAATAGTTACTCTCTGTCTCTTTCCAAGCTGTCTGTCTCCTCTGCCTGGGCCGTCTCTCTCTGTCCAAAGTCCAAACATTCTCTCTGTCCAAACTCTCTCTCTCTCTCTCTCTCTCTCTCTCTCTGTCGGTCTCTCTTTCTCTCTTTGTCCAAACTGTCTCTCTCCCTGTCAGAACTCAGTTTCTGTTCAGACTGTCTCTATGTAAAATCTCTTTCTCTGTCTGGACTCTCTCTCTCCCTCTCTCTCTGTCTAAACTGTGTCTCTCTTTCTATCCAAATTGTCTCTCTCTCTCTGTCCAAACTGTCTCTCTGTCTAGATTGTCGCTCTCTGTCTGAACTGTTACTGTCTAAACTGTTTCTCTCCATCCAAACTGTCTCTGTCCAAGCTGTCTCTCTCTCTCTCTCTATACAAGCTGTCTCTCTCTCTCTCTCTCTCTCTCTCTCCCTCTTTCTCTCTATACAAGCTGTCTCTCTCTCTCTCTCTCTCTCTCTCTTTCTCTGTACAAGCTGTCTCTCTCTCTCTCTCTCTCTCTCTCTATACAAGCCGTCTCTCTCTCTCTGTATAAGCTCGCTCTCTCTCTCTCTCTCTC
Source organism: Pangasianodon hypophthalmus (assembly GCF_027358585.1). Classification (NCBI taxonomy): domain Eukaryota; kingdom Metazoa; phylum Chordata; class Actinopteri; order Siluriformes; family Pangasiidae; genus Pangasianodon; species Pangasianodon hypophthalmus. Next base: position 1,652,161 of record NC_069736.1, on the reverse strand, counting down.
TCTCTCTCTCTCTCTCTCTATACAAGCTGTCTCTCTCTCTCTGTATAAGCTCTCTCTCTCTCTCTCTCTCTCTCTCTCTCTCTATCTATACAAGCTGTCTCTCTCTCTCTGTACAAGCTGTCTCTTTATAGACTGTCTGTCACTATCCCAATTGTCTCTCTGTCCAGATTTTCTCTCCGTCTAAACTGTCTCTCTTTTTTTGGCCTGTCCCCAGCTTTTTTTTTTTATTTTTATTTTTTATCCTGCTTCCCTTTTTCTTGGTCATGTCTTTTCCCAACATGTCTCTGTCCATCCTTTCTCTCTAGGTCATTTTTATATTTAAACCTTTCTGCTTAACCTCTCTCTCTCTCTCTCTCTCTCTCTCTTTCTTTCTGGTCCATTTCTCTTTTTCTAGCCTGTCTCACTTTCCAGCATCTCTTATTTGTCTCTGATCTTCTGTCGGTGTTCTTGCGCATAAGGAATGAGGACAGCTTGTCCTGCCTGAACGACAGAGGAGCATTGCCGTCTTGTCTCTGGTGGATTGTGTTTAGTGAGGCACTTTTCAGCTCATAAACCATGTTATCGACGGAGCGACAGAGCGACAGAGTGATGCGATGGCGTGATCCTCACTGGCCTGATGAAGTTGTATTCTCGCAGCAGGTCACAGTTTTCAAGCATCACTGACACCGTGGCATCGATTCGTTCTGGATGTCCTTCTGTCTCAAGACAAAAATGTCTGACTTCCCAAATACAGAAACATTTTATTTTATTACAGATTGATTTGGCTTTCCTTTGACTTTTACGTTTTTCTTATTTAGTCTGCTGAATGTCATTTCGGTTTATTCGGAGTAACTCATCCAGAGCATTACGTCTTTACAGCAGAGATTTAATTTAATTATGCATGACTTTGTGGAAATCATTTAGAAGAGCTTTGTTTGTGTGTACTCATCAAGCTAGCTCGTGATTTCCACCGGGAGTAGAACGTGCATGAGTGCATACAGCGAACAGTAAAACGTTTATTTCCTGCTCCCTGCATTGCACAGAACTGAAAAACTGAAAGATAAACCTTTTCCACACCATATGTCATCTGATTAATAACGCTGTTTCCTGAAATGTCACAGTTACTAGAATGTTTACTTCGGAGTGGAACATCTGATATCTGCGTAAAACGCAAACGTGGCTTGTCTGTCAGCAGGAAGTGTCAGTTTTAACCATGTATACGTACGATGGAAATCATTTTTCGGCCCGATTTTGCTGTTCGCAAACCAAAATCGCACATTGTAAAACAATTCTTTAGTCGTGATTTGAGCTTGAAGTTCAGTCAGTCACATGACTGACAGACGGTTTAGTATCACTGTGATCAAAGATGGCCGACAACAAGTTCTGGCAGTGCGAGACATTTTTTTATTAAAATCTCAGAGTGTGAGCACTGCCACGAAGCTCGTCTAAAATCCACCAATAGGAGGACGGCAATCTCACAGGACAGCTACAAATGTCCTGTGGCGATGACGATAAACGGAACATGCGTGTACAGAACGTAGTCGTTTTCTTTAAAAACAGATCTATCGTTAGAGGAACTTCATCATATAATCCGACATGGAGAAGCCACGTTATCGCGCAGTCGGTTATAGAAATTGACGGAGATTCTGTTGGGATCACGTACATCGTGACGAGTGATAATCTTAAAAGTCTACAATTTGTGAATCTCGATTGACAAAACAAAAAACGTCCAGTGCGAACAAACTTTGAGTCTGTATCAGATCTCAGAAATGCCCGAGGTGTATCATCTGAACCGTTCACGTGATGTGTCACCCAGCACACACACCGAGAGCGTTCTCGAGACGCCGTGAGAGAGCTGTGATTGGCGGGACTGTTGCCAGGGGTTCCTCGAGCTCAAAGAACCTAAAGCTGCGTCTCAATCTCCTTCCTGCAGCCTATAGGATGTGCAGGAAGAATAAATCCCTTTACATACGCAGTGTGCTACTGGTACAGAAGGGAGCAGTTTGGGATCGAGCCTGAGTGTGTGTGAGAGTGTGTGTGTGTGTGTGTGTGTGCTGAGGCATGACTGCAGTGTTTGAATATTTATAAAGCCGGATTGTTCTTATGGAGAGGATCCATAGAGCCGAGCAGAATGCGGTTAATATGCCGTGCAGCGCTGCAAACGTTTATCCGTTACACATCTTTTAGGTTCTGTAGCTCTGAACACCTAAAGTTAGCTTTCTAATGCAACTTTAATTACACCTTTATGGAACAGGCATTTTTTTTTTTTACTCCAGCCTTCAACTGTCGTATAGAGAATTATTTTTAAAGATTTCAATTCTGTTTTTGTGAAATATCATAATGTGTGTGTGTGTGTGTGAGAGAGAGAGAGAGACCGATATATCCACATATTTCATACTTCCAGCTGAGTGCACTTTCTGAACACCTAAAATTAGGTGATATATTTTTAATATACACTACAGCAGATTGTTTTCGAATGTGTTTTTATATCTTGGTGGGGAGTCAGAAGGATAGGAATATCGAACAGTTTTGATCTTTTGGGGACATTTTGCTGGTCCCTACGTGAAAAAGAACTTATTTTTAATTTATAAAAATTGCAGCTTTTATTTAAAAGAGCTGAAAGGTTTGCTTTTGGTTCCTGAGGTTAAGGTTTGGGTGACGTTTAAGTGGAGCATAGCACTGATCATCTGCATTCGTGATTATAGCAATGGAAGGAGAGAACGATGTGTGTGTGTGTGTGTGTCTGAGATATCTGTATATTTGATTTAGACATATATCTGAGTGCAGAAGTTTGCACTTTCTTAAAACTGAGTGAAGAAATGAGTGAAGAAGTGTAATTTCTGCATGTTCAACAAAAATGATCAAAGCGTTTATTAAAGAAATAATACTGTGGGGAAAAAAAGCATTTAAAGTTTCTGAATGTGATAAATATTCTCTAGACCGACTCTGACTTTATAATTACCTCCAAACTTCGTTCATATCCTCTCAAGAGCTTCTGGATCCTCTTAGTTGTATTATTATCTTTTCAAACTATTTTTAATCTTTTATAGACTATTTTTCTGTTGATTTTTCGCTTGTGATTTGGGCTGTTGTACTGCTGCAGGACGTATCCGCGTTTTCATTTATAGAATTATATTGGAACTGTTTGTTTTGTAAATAATTTATAAAATAGTAGATTATTTCATTTTCCCAACCAGACCAAACTTTTACACTCAACACTATACCTCTAGATAGATAGATAGATAGATAGATAGATAGATAGATAGAAACAGACAGATAGATAGAGAGACAGATACAAAGAGGCAGATAGATAGATAGATAGATAGAAACAGACAGATTGATACACAGAGAGACAGATACAAAGAGGCAGATAGATAGATAGATAGATAGATAGATAGATAGGTAGATAGATAGATAGAAACAGAAAGATTGATACACAGAGAGACAGATACAAAGAGGCAGATAGATAGATAGATAGATAGATAGATAGATAGATAGATAGATAGATAGAAACAGAAAGATTGATACACAGAGAGACATACAAAGAGGCAGATAGATAGATAGATAGATAGATAGATAGAAAGAAACAGAAAGATTGATACACAGAGAGACAGATACAAAGAGATAGATAGATAGATAGATAGATAGATAGATAGAAACAGACAGATACATAGAGACAGATAGATACAGTAGATAGGTAGACAGATTGATATATGGATGGATGGATGGATGGATGCATGTTAATAATGTTTTTCATTTACTGGAATGTAACTTTGCTCAGTTGCATCACAACAGCTCGCGGTTTTTCTTTCTTCTGTAAGGAGGCGCGTGCCAGGTTCACGGTGGCCGCCATTTTCTCTCTATACTGTTATCAGATATGTGCAAAGGCTATAATTAGTGTGTTGTGTGTGTGTGTGAGAGTGAGTGTGTGTGTGCGCGCGCGCGCGCCTGTTTGTGTCGTGTGTCGTGTGTGTGTATGTGTGTGTGTGTGTGTGTGTGTGCGCGTGCTTCGGCATCTGTTTCAGTTTAAGGAGCTCGTGCAGTTTCTTTCCTGCGTCCCGGCCCGACATTATTTGAAGGCTCGAGCCTGGCACGTCCATGCATGTCTGCAGACTGAGTACCGGGCACTGCATTGCAGCTCCGTGTGAGCACGCTGCCTGGCAGCGAGACAAGAAGGCGCGAGCGGAGTGGCATGACGCGCGGGAGGGGCTGGCGCGCGCGCGCACGCTCCACAGGCATGGCTAACGGGAAAAGAGGGAGGAGCTTTACTTCTCTAACACTGCAAAAATCACAAAGCCATCCGTTATATACGCTAAAATATAACACATAATATATAATAGGTACATTTTTTTTTCAACTTCAGCGAGGACAATCCTGAGTCTTGAGTTTGTATCCGGTCACTTTCTGTTTCGCGCGCTTGAAAATGCCTTGACACGATGCCATGGAAACGGATCATTCCATTGTGCGCCTGAATGGGGGGAGCCTGGCACATTAGACACTTCCAGCGCCAGTGTTAGTGACGGGAAATGGTTTATAATGATCCGTAATAGATTTCATCAGTATAATCGTGTGTATAATGAGGAATAAAACACTGTACTGTTACAGGAAAATAATTAACAACAGAGACAGAGGAAGCGGAGTTACTGTTACAACCCCCAAACATGTCCTGAAGTTGATTATTCCTCTTATAACACAACAATTTGTCAACCATTACAAATTTTTATTCATTAAATTGTTTATAGTTACGTTTAATGTGATTGAACGTCCACGAATCTGGTTAATCTGCGTTATCGCTTACGTTATAGCAGCTATCAACATCATTCCCTCACCAGCTTCTCTGTCTCCTCCCTCTTGAAGTTAATAAGACAAAACAACGTAGTTTATGTTACTGAAAAACTGCAAAGAAGCGTAAACTCTCTGTCTCTGACTATTACGAAGCACTGACACTGGAGACTCCTTCCGTGAATGTTAAAGAAACGTCTCCTCACCCTATCACGTGTTTTTAAATCCGTTTATGTCAAGTGTTCGCTGTACAAGTGAGTGAGAGCGTAAATATAAACCTGAGACTTGCAGAAAATTGTGACCAATCAGGATTTAACAGTGCTGCGCTGTAAATAATTTAAATTTCAGGCCGGATTTATCACAGGATCAGATCGGATTTGTTCCTCTTTCCCCTCCAACATCCAATCCAACATTTTCTGCCGTCTCGTCTCACATTTTGTTCTGAACTCTCTTCAGCCTCTTTTATATCGTCGTATCGAGCGGCTTTAGGATGTCAGGTGTCTGGATTTCTCTGTGGTTTTAGAATTAGGGTTGTTCATTTTCAGAGCCCAGAAGTGTGGAAATAAAAGCAAAGACTTGATGTGTTATCTTTCTTTCTCTCTCTCTCTCTCTTTTTTGAGTAGTGTAGTGCTTTTATCTCGTCTTTCTACATTTGCATCCTATTTGGCAGAAAACGTCAGGACGGTCCCATCTGCCACTGCCACATGATATGCGAAACGTGGTGTCTTCCTTTTGTTCCGAGTCCTTTTCCCAGCCGTCGTGTCCTGATATCATACGTCTGTACAAAGTGACACTCTGTCTTCTTTCAAATGCGAGATGTGTAGACACGACCGAGGAACGTTTCACCAAAGGAAGCGTCTGCAAGTGCAGACAGATCTCTCAGAAATACACAGAGAAAAAAAAAAAAAAAGAAAGCAAACCTACAGAGCGGCTCAGATTTGGCCTTGTTCTTCTACAGCTGCTTTGTGTTTACACGGCGAGCCGAGATGAAGCTGTGGAGAGCTTTTAGGTTCTTTATGCTGGCACGGAAAGTGTGAGTGGTGTGTGTTTGTGTGTGCATGTGTGTCGGAGAGCGGTTGTGAAAAACAAACACACCATATGGTACATCCAGTTTTTGATCAACTGCTGCACTTTTCTCACGACTCTAGTAGAGCTGTGTGTGAATTTGCCATCCATGTTCACGTTATCAAACCATAAATCAAAATTCAGATGTGTCGCTTGAAAACTGTCTCTTGTTGAGCGCGAAGCAACTGCTGCTGTTGTCATCGGTTACGGGCGTGGCCTGTCCAGCGTTTCTTTTTTTTTTTTTTTTTTAAGTTCCAATTAAAAATCCTCGTATAGTAGTAGCTATAGAATATATAAAGCTAATTAGTTTAACACAAAAAGAAATAATTGAGTTCCATGTTGCGTGCTCAGCTTCGCACTAGCTTTGTTCCGCGATTCGATTAGCAAAGCAAGCTAACTGCACTAGCTACGCCTCTGTCTCTACACACGTTTAATCAGACTTTGCTGTATGTGGCAGGATAAGATGATGTAAGTGTTTCTTCCATTGTTGCTTCAGACAGTAATTTGGCACTAATTGCAGGAAGGAACTAAAGTTGTGAGGGAGAACGGAAGAAATGTCAGACCACACGAGCCTCAGGATTGGCCCGAGGAATCATTCGTTTGGATTTGTCTCTTTACCGTGAGAAAATGTTAATTCTACTGTCACATTGTGGTTGAAATCACGGCTCTGTGTCTCTCACGTTTGTAGAAAATGAACGGTTGCTTGCTAAAGTGAGTCAGAGTTATCACTAACGCCGGAGTACGCTTGCGTGTGTTTGGTATTTAACCCTTTGAAGTCTGTGCTGATTTTTGATACCTAGGTTCCACAGTCAATAAAAATATCTTATTTTAAATAGACATGTGATATGCATGTCATTTCTTCAGATATGTGATTGGTTAAAAGGCCAGATGTGGGTCTGTTATGTATGGAGTACTAAAACTAAAACTAAATTCTGGCTTTAAGATTAAAATGGCAAATAAATGGAAACTACAAAATCACAACACAGTGCTTGATAATGTCAACAATTTAGATTTGCAGTCTTCCGGAAAGCAGCGGGTCACTGTGACAGGAAACTATTTTTAAAAAAGTCTCTACGCTAAATTACAATGCGTAAGACGTGTTCTTTCATGTGACGGCTGATGAATGAGTCAGAGTGACATATTGCGCAAGAGAAATGTGCTTAAATTAAAGATCAGAATCATGAATCAGAGAAAATGAGACACACCTCTGTTTTTTTTTGTTTTGTTTTGTTTCGTTTTTTGGGAATCTCTACACCTCGTTTGTAGAGAATTCAGAGGTTTTAATACAGACGTGTGCATTTTATTGATGGAAATTTACTCCTCTTTTCACTGAGCCACATCATTTGACTCAGCTCAGCAATAAGAGTCGACTCTTTCGGCTCCTGAAGAACTCTTTTTTTCTTCCCTAAAACCGGCCTAGTGATTATTTTTCTTTGCGTGTGGCTCAAAATGTTCCATGAAATCTCCCTCAACCTTTATTAACAAAATAACCGTACTTTGCATTGTATTAAAACCCAGAAAATATTTCAGTAGCCTGTCTGTGTAGTGATTCTCTGTTGTGTCAGTGATTCATTTCCGTTTATCCTGATGGCCTTGACTTGCGTTCACTGCAAGAGAAATGAAATTCCTTGGCTCTCAATGCTCACCTACAGGAGTCGATTCAAAGAGTCGACTCGTTTGCAAAAGGACCCAGAATACATTTTAAGTCCGAATATGATTCTGTGTGCATTTATTGGCGTAGACTGTCAATGATTTATAAACTTCATCTAGTTATCTAAGCTCTAAGTTCATGTGAAGAAAGCTACATTGAGATGAATGGAAAAGATTCAAGCGATGATGAAATGAAATTTGTAAAATGGAGTGTTATTGGTTGAAATTGTAATTAAAATCAACTCGGTCCAGCGTGCGTTCTGCGTTCTGCAGTCTAGGAGTTTTGTATTCCAAGAAAAGCCGAGTCTGTGGGGCTTCGGCGTGAAGTGCAAAGCCCGACGAATTGCTTTTCTTCACTCGTACTGTCCTTAAATGACTTTCCCCCTGTCTCAAAGCCCCTCCCTCTCCGTCCTCTGTCTCCCTTTTCTGTAACTGTAGCCTGCTTTCAGTTCTCTCTCTCTCTCTCTCTCTCTCTCTTTCTCTCTGCGACGTATAGATGCTGCATTGATTACACACAAACCCTTTCCCTTTTCATCGCTGATGCATTGGAACCCAGCTGCAGAGAGAGAGAGACAGACAGAGAGAGAGAGAGAGAGAAAGAGAGCGACAGACAGAGAGAGTGAGTGTTGTGCGGAGTTAGAGAGCATCCAAGGTTTTCCGCTGCGACTGAAGAGCGAACTTGGCAGGTCAGACTTCTATGATAGAGGGCTTGTTAAAAGTGCAGAAGGGGGGAAAGTGTGTGTGTGTGTGTGTGTGTTGTGTGTGTGTGTGTGTGTGTGTGTGAGAGAGAGAGAGAGAGAGAGAGAGAGAGAGAGGTGGCAGCGTTTCAGTTACTGTTCCTGGAAATCTGCTGCAGAGAATTTCTCAAGAGAATTAACTCCACTGTAAGAGCGTGTGTAAGAGAGTAAGAGTTGAGACGGACACGCTCGTGTGTGTGTGTGTGCGCGTGTGTGTGTGTGTGTTTTGTTATTTTTTATGCTTACTGTCAATTTACGATTTAACTGGCTACATGTGAAGCTGACGGAGATTGCTGGAGTTTAAGGTTTAAGTATCAGGTGTGTGTTTTTCATAGTTCTTGCAGGATTCTTTAAATGTGGTGCTGGTGATGAGGCTATGGGAAGCCCCGCCCCCTACAGACCACCCTGGGTGGGCCCCCGGCTCTAATCGGGCCCCCTGCATGAGATCGCGATCTAAAGAAATTAGAAATAAATGTATAAATAGCTGCTTATAAAGTAATACAGTGTCTGCAGTGTGGCAGTAAACGAACGACCGTAGTGACGTTCATGTTCATCTGCTGTCATTAGCTGTAAATAACAATATCGAAACGCGGGTTGTGCACGTGCTAATTGTTCTCATCGCATTTCTTTGTGTAATATAAATTTTCAATCTCTTGCTGTAGTATTGTCATATTTATTTTTTTAATTCAGTTTTTTAAAAATACATCTTACTCTCGAATTTCATTTTACATTTCTCGATCTTTGTTTCGCGTCTGAACTATTCGCGTTATGGCTATTGAAAACGATTGTTTCTCCCTCACTTTGCACTTTAATTTACAAAGAATAATGCATCATGTGATGTCACCTGGAAGAAATGATATTTAAAAATTTAAATGAAGTTTGTGTGTGCACTAATTGTTTTCGATGATGAGTTTAGATCTTAAAGAACCTCCTGGAAATGTATAATGAGCTCTGAGACACGGGAGAGTAAGATGCTTTTGTTAAATAGACAAATAAATAACTGAAATCTCATTTTACATCATCTTATTTTACTTCCTTTCTCACCCTAGTACTGCTGCTCTTTATATATAGGCTTTTATATAGGTTTTGTGAGAAAGGAAGCTAAAATAATAAGAAAGTAGGAAATAAAAATTAGCATGAGGTAAAATAATGTATTAAATTACATTGTAGTGATTAAGAAAATTGAGGTGAGTCTAACCTCTAAGTATTAAACCTGGTAAATGTGAAGGAATGCTTTAGAAAAATCTGTTTTCTAACTACTCAGGTCTGTTCCTGAAAAAATTCTGATCTTAAGCGAAATAATCTCCGTTATCGTGCTGCGTATTTTGGTGTTTGTCACACAGGGTGTCGTTTTTTTCACTTATTCCAATTCCATCTGTCTCTCAGCCTGCTGTTTTTTCCGCCATGCCTCTGTCTCTAATCTGATGTGAATATATTAGACGTGCAGAGGCGTGATGAGAACAGAACGATGTGTGTGTTATCATTCAGGACACCGATAATGCTCAGAGTTGTTTCCCTTCACACCCTCCTCTACTCACACATTCAATTAAGAAATGACCTTCAATGTCTACAAACTCTGTCTCCTTTCAGTTGTAATTGAGTTGTAACGTGACAGAGTTACTATTACTACAATGACATTGATTAGTTTCCTATAACGGCATGTCCCTAAGTGTTTTATTCCTCTTATACCACGGCGATTTTCAATGATAATAGTTTTATTTATTAAAGAAATTTAATGTTACATTTAATGCTGTGGAACATCAGTTCATTCCTGTTCTCACTTACGTTATAGCAGCTGTAAACAGTCGTTCTCTCACTCTCTTTTTTCTCTCTCTTGAACTTAATAAGACAAAAAAAAAAAACACAGCTTGTTGTGTTACTGAGAAAAACGTTATAAAGCGCTGACACTGGAGACTCCTTCCAGAAACGTTAAATAAACATCTCCTTCCATAAAACTTGCTTGTTTAAATCGTAATAAAAAGCCGTGGCTGTAATCCTCCCCCTGACTCCGTGTCCCTGTTTATCTCCTCAGATGAGCCGCTGTGTGTTTGTGTGAACGCGGGTCGCCATGTCGCAGCTGCTGCACGTGGAGATCCCGAACTTCGGCAGTGCCGTGCTGGTGTCGCTGAACGAGCAGCGCCTGCAGGGCCTGTACTGCGATGTGTCCATCGTGGTGAAGGGGCAGGCGTTCAGGGCGCACCGCGCCGTCCTCGCCGCCAGCAGCCTCTACTTCCGTGATCTGTTCAGCGGCAGCGCAAAATCAGAATTCGAGCTGCCTTCTTCGGTCACTCCGGCCTGCTTCCAGCAAATTCTTTCCTTCTGCTACACGGGGAAGCTGACGATGGCGGCCAGCGAGCAGCTGGTGGTCATGTACACGGCCGGGTACCTGCAGATCCAGCACATCGTCGAGAGAGGCATGGAGCTCATGTTTAAGGCTAACTCGCCTCACTGTGACTCGGCCACCGCTGCCACAGACGAGCCCGGCTCGGAGCCTCAGAGCCCCAACAACAACAACAACACCGCAAACAATACCGTAGCGGCGGCGGCTGCAGCAGCGGCGGCGGCCATGTTGGCTCCTCCCAGCTGGTCACCTTCGCTTCGCAGGGTGAAGATGGAGGGCTGCGAGACGCCGCTCAGCCTCGTGGGAGGAGCCAAGAGGAGTTCTGGAGTGCGAGGAAACTCGTTCTTCTACCCCGGGGTGGGGGGAATGTATCCCGTCATGCCCGGGGAGCGCACCAGCCCAGGAGCGTCCAGCCTGCCCACCACAGACAGCCCCACGTCTTATCAGAACGAGGACGAGGAGTTTGACGAGGAGAACTACGACGGCGTCAGCGAGGACGCGTTCGCACAGATGTACAGCCGCACGACAAATCCTTACGCAAGTAAATATCACATTTAAATCCTTACGCAAGTAAATATCACATTTAAATCCTTACGCAAGTAAATATCACTTTTAAATCCTTACGCAAGTAAATATCACATTTAAATCCTTACGCAAGTAAATATCACATTTAAATCCTTACGCAAGTAAATATCACATTTAAATCCTTACGCAAGTAAATATCACATTTAATCTTCAACTAGTCTTAGTACATCATCAGTGTCAGGCTTAAACTCACAGATGTTTCAGAGAAATGATTTCAAAATTAACAAAAAAGTCGAAGAATTAAATGCATGAGTGTGTGGAGTGGCACTCGTGCCAAAAGCATGAAAACATTTTTAACAGAAATTTTTAGCTAAAGTTTAAAATTGTTGATCAGTTAAGGAATAAAACACTGTGTTGTGCTGTTAGAGGAAAATAAAAAACAACAGGGTGGCGTGGTAAAGCAGAGTTACTGTTACTGCCCTGAACCTGATTATTTTACAGTAACAGCGGCTCTGAAATGCTTTATTCTTTATTAGGCCACAGCACTTTGCCAGCAAGGGCAGTTTTTTAGAATTAAAGAACAACATGTTGTAGTTTTTATCCATTTGTAGTTATCTTTAATGGTGTGGATTACGGGTAATGTCTGAAAACTTCAAGTTACAGCTTTACCTCTGACTGTTACAAAGCGCTGACACTGGAGACTCCTTCCATAAATGTTAAATAAACGACTCCTTACAGAAAACTTCATCATACGTTTTTTTTTTTTTAAATCTGTTAATTATTAGTGACATTAGTCTCTGCGAATGAGCTGTTACTAAAGAAACGATAAGAAGTGCATTAATATAAACCTGGGATTTGCAGCTGCGCTACAGTCAGGAAATGAATCAACACCTTCTGACTAATCAAGAATCCAGAAAAGTTTTCTAAAATGTCTCTGAAGCTAATAATAAATAAAAGAATCACTTCTGGTACTGATTTTTTTTGCACGTTATTGTGATTTTGAAATGAATTCATATAGATGTAATCATACACATTTGACACTTTTCTTCATTCCAACTTGTGTAAATTTACCCAAAAAAATCGAGTAACTTGGATATTTGTCAGCCGGCCAGCTCGCTGTGGTGAACAGAGCCTGTTATGACATGTGTTATAAACTGTTTATGATGCGTACATTCTGGCTTTGGAGCAGTGTACAATAAGAGCATGCTAGCAGCGAGCTCCGTGATAACAGTGTTGTGTTTTCTGACTTTTTTTTTTTTTGTTTGCGCAAGTGAAGAATTCATTTCTCTAAATGTTTATTGAATAAGAGCCTTGTTAAAAAATTTTTAAAGGATTTTCTTCTTGATCTTCTTGGGAATTAAATGAGACGTAGCTGTGGGGTGCAAAGTTAAGAGTCAAACTGAAACTTCTTAATGAATGTGCAGGACTTTAAGACAAGCCGTTATGCCATGAGTCAAAATACGAGTGAAAAAAAAAACGACTGAAAGATTTTGATCAGAGATTTACTAATATGGAAAAACCTCCTTTGCCAAACTGGGCGAAAGTCAAAACCAAAAACAGGGCATTATTTATATCGTATCTTTATATCTTAAAGACTCAAGTCTTCACAAGCAATCATGATTAAATATTAGCTAATAATATGAGAATAAAGTGCATAAAGTTGCGCTGATATTAATTTTTAAAGCCTTCTACGAGTACTTTGGCCAGTACCGAGTTTAGATGTGAGTAATTTTGTCAGGTTAGCCAGATTTTTTTAGTTTTTAAATATGATAAAAGTGAGACACTAAAGCACTTTTCCAACCTTTTCCTCTTGCTTCTTCATTAGAGATCAAACTCTTTAAATCTATAACTATATGTTCTGTAAAGCTGCTTTGTGACAGTGTCTAGAGCTGTATACAAATCGAATCGAAGATGATTTTTGTTTTAAAGCAAAAAGCAAATCAGTTAATCTCTGTAAGTTTGCAATATTTACCGTTAGCTAGGATTTGACTCGCTGCTTAGCCAGTTACGTTAGCTCCTGGAACTGATGCTAGTCAAACCTGGAGTTTGCAAGGATAACAGGATAAGGTGGTTAAATATAGCTCGTTAATGTTAGCAAATTAGCTAAACTTATTTCTACAAAGGCAGAAAAGCTACAAAGTGGGAAAAAAACATAGATGCTAGTAAACACACTAGCCAGCTAACTGTGATGAGTGGTGTGTATTTACCTTCTCAAAACATCAAACTAATGCTAATACTTAAATATAAACGCTAATACTTGTATATACTGTGTAACTCTTTTAAAGTTAAGAAGTGCTAATGTGTTTACTGTTGATGTTGTGAGCAGCCATTTTGATTTTATATCACTTGCTGAACTCAGGGGTTGAGGAGACCGTCCTGGCTCGGGGGAATTCCTAGTCGAAGGGTCACTTTTTTGTTTTTTTCGTAGTCGGAGGTGAGATATTCCAAGTTAATTTAAAGGGTTTAGTCAAACGCAGTATATGAGAATCAAACAGGGACGTGTGGGCGGAGCTAAAATAGTGCCGAGAATTGTACTGATAATAATAATAACAACATCTCTGATTAGAGAAACTCGTCTACCAAACGGTACAGCACAGTTTTACGTCCCGATTTTATTTTATCCTTCATTTAATGTTTCAGTTTATTTTTTGGTTTATTTATCCACAGTGAGGTTTTCCTGTTGCTGATATTTAGCTCAATGTCGTATTTCTTACCTCAAATCCGCCATTTTAAAGATGGACTGAACACCAAATCACTTTGTGTTTAATGTGGAGGCTCACTACATAGGGTACACCATAATGGTGTTATATCACCTATTTAGTGCGCTACAGACAGAATAGAACCTCGCCGAAAGATTTCTGTCGTATTTACGATTACGTTTAAAAACAGATGCAGACAAAATATGCGAAAATATTCAGAACAGAATAGAATTAATATAATTCAATTTTTTTAAGTAAATCTTAATTAAAATGTAGTTTATAGAATTGTACAATTAATTAAAATTTCAGTCAGTCTAATCCATAGAATAGAATTCAATAGAATAGAACGTTAATCAATTTTAATTATATTTAATAAATCACTTTTAAATAAATTCGATTTGTTAGATTTTAGTTAAATTGTAAAGCAGTTAAAAATGAAAAAATTAATACAATTTAATGACTTAAAAATAGAAAATAAAATGGAGGAGTTTGGCATAAAAATTAAATATATAAACAATTAATTTACAATATTGATGTAATGGTGTTACTCTTTCTCTCTCTCTCTCTCTCTCTCTCTATATATATATATATATATATATATATATATATATATTTAGATTTATTTCAGAAATATTTCAGATTTCTTTACCTCGTCATGCGGTCACGCTGATACATCATCGCAGTGGGTACTGCAGTATTGCCGTGTGAAGGACTGCATTAATGAAAGAAAGAAAGAAAGAAAGTGTCTCACAGTCACTCTGGAGCCTCGGATTTCCGATCTTCCTGTAATCCATTTGATCTGTAATGAGTTCGGACACGGCAGGGTCACAGTGTGGGATACCTGAGATACCGTGTGTGTGTGTGTGTGTGTGTGTGTGTGTGTGTGTTTGTAGAGGTCAATTAAAAGAGGATTAGAGACAAACAGAAGAATTCTACTCACTCTAATCGTCATTAAAATAAACGTGTTGAATTTTTAGCCAATCAGATTGCGACGTCGGCTGCGGGAGGAAGTGACATGCTTTTTTTTTTTTTTTAAATGTTTATTTTATACAGTTTGGTTTAGTTGAGAATCAATTTACTAACACATATGCATGCATGTTTTCTCTTTAATGAGTTGATGATATAAATGAGTGTTTAAATGAACAGTATTGTGCATTTTAAATACATATACAGTCAAGGGGGAGAATTTGCATCTGCTCATGATGAAATGAAGAAACTGAGTAAAGTCTGATAAAGAGGAATTATTAAATTTTTGTGTATTAACGAAATAAAAAAAATGTGCAAACTTTAAAAAAAAAAAAACACAAAAATGTTCAAGCAGATTTATTAACAGAAATCATCTACAGAAATTTCACATGAGCAGAATAACACTTCTTGTCAAATCGGTTAATTTTGCATCTGTATTGTGATTGACTTCGGACTAAAAGTCGCTTCGGGAACAGAGACTGTGTGTAAATTTAAAAACTTAATAAAAAACTTTGCGGAAGCTCATTTCTGCCGCTTCAAGTCGAAATTAAACGCTTATTTGGTTAAGGTTTTTCAAAATTACATCTCGGCATCTCAAAATAAAAAATTTTTCTTCAAACGATGGCTTGTTTTTGCCATAAAGTTACTTTTTTTTAATATTCATTATTTCAACAGAGTTTAAAGAGCATGTCACTCATGTCTTCACTCCTTTATGTTACATTCATATCAGATTTTTTTTTTTTTTTTCATATTTTTTGACACATCCCACTCTCTTTAATCTGCGCTCTAGTTCACGTGTCATTACGGATACGTGGAATGAGTTTGAGTTTCGATTTTAGTCCTCGAGAATTTCTGAGATCGGACTTCGTCATGGCTTTGAGAAAAAAAATCTCACACACACAAAAAAAACCTCTCATTTCCTGCTCCTTTTCTGCATGTGACGTCATTTACAAGATTTTATTATTTACGTGTTTTCTTTGTAAAGAAAGTGTCCAATGTGTGAGATTACACACGTAAAGTAGCTTCACAGTTACACAGATGGTTAAATAGCGAATGTTCAGATGATAGTTGTTGATGTTAAATGTCCAGAATGGAGTGATTTTTAGCGTCTCTCTGTCCCTCAGTGACGGACAAACCCGAGATGGTTCCTCTGCCTCTGGAAAGTCGTCCATGTGTCCTGCTACGCCGTGATTTGGTGGCTCTTCCCGCTAGCCTTATTAGCCAAATCGGCTACCGCTGCCACCCCAAACTCTACACAGAGGGCGACCCGGGCGAAAAACTCGAGCTAGTCGCAGGTGAGTGGACCATTTTTATCCTTTTTACTTTTTTAAAGTTAGATATGAAAACCTTACTGTGCTAATCTAGAGACGACGACGCCATATTAGCGAGATCAGCGCATACGAATTTTTTTCTCGCTGACCTCTGAGGTTTATATACAGGATCACCTTCTGCAACTCCGTATTAGCACAGTCATAAGGAATAAAACACACACCGTGTCATGCTGTTATAGGAAAATAATAAATGATAGAGGATGGTGTGATGAAGTGGAGTTACTGTTACCACACCGAAGTTGATTATTGTCCTAAAACATCACATCCTGAAGTGTTTTATTCCTCTTATATCAACGATTGCGATGGTTTTTTTAGTAATTAAAGAACCATGTGTAGTTTTTATCTGTTTATAGTTATGTTTAACGTTGTTGAATGTCCGAGAAACAAGTTATTCCCTGTTTTCGCTTATGTTATAGCAGCTATAAACAGTCATTCCCTCACCAGTCTCTCTTTTTTCTCTCTCTAGAAAATAATAATGACAAAACAAACGCAGCTTGTCGTGTTACAGAGAAACCGCAAAGAAGCGTAAACTCCTCTGTCCTGAAGACGTCGGAAAACGTAAAGTTACAGCTTTACCTCTGACTGTTACAAAGCGCTGACACTGGAGACTCCTTCCATAAATGTTACATTAACATCTCTTAATTTTTTAATTTTGATCCATTTACGCGGCGCGTCCGCCGTACGAGTTCCTGTGAATGAGCTGTTGCTATAGAAACGATAACAACGATAGTATCAGAACGAGCGCATTGATTTGCAGCTGGACTACTGTCAGGAAACTAATCAACACCTTCTGACCAATCAGAAGCCAGAATTCAACAGCACTGTGGTGTAAAAAGAATATTTTGATGCTTTAAATGACACATTCAGGAGTATCCGAATTAAATTTACCCCATGTGCGTCATTTTGCCCACAAGTAAACAGTCCGAGTTGTTTGCTCGGGTGATGTAATGGACCGTGTGCAGTGTGTTCCTGTACAGCTGTGTGTGTGTGTGTGTGTGTGTGTGTGTGTTACATTTACATTCTGGGGTTATTTTGTGTCACCAGAGTCTCAAACACACTACTGTGGACAACAGAGCACTGTTTATAGACACTCTGTGTGTGTGTGTGTGTGTGTGTGTGTGTGTGTGTGTGTGCACGTAGGTACGGGAGTGTTCATGACCAGAGGACAGCTGATGAACTGCCACTTGTGTGCTGGCATTAAACACAAGGTCTTGTTGAGGCGACTGCTCGCTACGTTCTTCGACAGGTTTGTGAAAAAATACTCGTCTCTGATTGGCTGGTTGGTGTCTGTTACAACCGGAACATTCTAAAGTAGAACTGCTTAAAGTTTGAATTTTAAAAAATATACATAAAAAATATACATTTTCATTTTGATTATGCAGGAAAAAAACTTTTTTTTTGTAAACTGAAAAATTAAAAATATTACATTGTTTGGAAACCCTTTTAAGAACTGATAACGTCTCTCGAGACGTAACCATAGCAACGGTCATATAGCGCTAGCCTACTGATGTAGCTTAAAAGGTTAATAAAGTGATAAAATAATGGTTTTATTTCTCATCTTAATGACATTAACTGGAGAGATAATGCGTCTCTCGTTATTATTTGGTCTCAGGATGCCATATTCACCGCAACCTTCACAGGTTTTACGTAGGAACTGTGCATTTTAACGTCGGGGAAATGAGTTATCGTTCAAAAATAAGCCGAAAGTGCAGTCTTCTTTTGTTCCAAAATAAAAACAACAGATGAGCCAATTGACATATGACTCTGGAATGACTGACAGTTGTGTAGGTGTTTTCAACCCTCCGATATTAACTGATTCCCAGGAAGCCCCGCCCCCTTCCCCATCCCACATTAGCAAAATCACAGCAAAATCCCCAGAGTTGAATTAACACCCACAGTGTTTATATATGTCCGAGTGGACACAAATGAACTCTGAAAAGAGTTACATCAGTACTGGGGATTTTGCTGTGTAGGTGCTCTCACCTCGCCTCGCCTCACCTCGACTCGACTCGATTTTCCTTCTTGTAGGATGCGATACTTGCTTTGCTTACTTTCTGCCATGGAGAATGCTTTGAGTTCATTAATGTATCAGTGATTGTTCAGTGTAGCTAACATTACACACATATAGTTAACATCAGTTCACTGTATTTATTTTTGATGCACCAAAATGTCAAAATGGTCAAAGGACAGGAAAGAAAAAAGATTACAACTGTTGGCCTGTAGCGATGAAATGATTCGAATCGATGAATCAAATTAAAAAGACTGTCACTGGAATGATTCTATGCCACAGTTATGAACTGATTTTTAAAAAAAAAAGGAAGTGTGTGGAAAAGAATGCATATTTTTAAACGCATGTGTAAATAATTTAATAGGCTAGCAACGTGATTTTCTCGTAACGCTGACACTTTATAAATAATCCTTCTGTACATCATGATCATTCACATATTCGCAAACATTCA
Source organism: Pangasianodon hypophthalmus (assembly GCF_027358585.1). Taxonomy (NCBI): domain Eukaryota; kingdom Metazoa; phylum Chordata; class Actinopteri; order Siluriformes; family Pangasiidae; genus Pangasianodon; species Pangasianodon hypophthalmus. Next base: position 1,633,627 of record NC_069736.1, on the reverse strand, counting down.
CAAAATTAGTCACAAATCGATCTGAGGTTACTCAATCTTATTTATCGTACGTAGAAACGCCGTTTGTGTGGAAACATTTCCCAGCTTCTGCGTGTGACATTAGGAAAGCGAGATGTGTTACGAGGATTTTATCATGTTAGGTTTTTTATTGTTTTCTGCGTTTAACTCCGCCCCCTTCAGCGGGACTATGCGTTATTCCTCTTCAGGGTTGGCGTGTCTGTATTAAATGTTATCTCGTGTATATGTATTATCACAGGGTCTATAGTTTATGACTGGTTTTATTTGAAAAACGTGCTGCAATACGTGCAGCGCGTGATGGCCAAGGGGCAAGGCGTCGGTCTTGTAAAGCGAAGGTTACAGGCTTGATCTCGCCGTTCAGAAGCTCTTTCAGCGAGTCCCGTGTGAAACACGTTCCCCCGAGCTACAGGGGCTTACTGAGGAGTTCGCAGATGTGTCACTGCTTAAAGTTCTGCCCTAGAGACCAGAAGGTCATGAGTTCAAATCCCGCCACATATCCCTCAACCACCTTTATTTTAGGGCAAAAACTAAATGATTACCAAATAATAATAATAATAATAATAATACCCTTTTCTGCCCCTGTAGAAGTTTACATTTTAAATAAAAACCTTGAATATCACAAAAACCTTTCCCCCGTGTGTGTGTATGTGTGTGTGTGTGTGTTTGTGTGTGTGTATGTAAAAATTGGTGCACACAGAGCTTATGTGATACAGGAGGATGGAAACACAGTGTTTGGAGTAAATGATGAGAGTGTGTGTGTGTGTGTGTGTGGATATTTAGATGGAAATGTGCTGATAGATGGTTGCTCATGTGTTTTACTCCCCCTGCGCCCCCTGGTGGATGTGTGTGTGTGTGTGTGTGTGTGTGTGTGTGTGTGTGTGTGTGTGTGTGTGTGCGCGTGTGTGTGTGCGTGTGTGTGTGCGCGTGTGTGTGTGTATGTGTACAGAAACACTCTGGCGAACAGCTGTGGGACTGGAATCCGTTCCTCAACCAGCGACCCGAGCCGAAAGCCTCTGGATAGCCGAGTTCTAAACGCCGTCAAACGTATGTCCAAATTGTTGTGATGTAAATATTTCAAATATAATTATAATAATTGTTCATAAACATTTATTAATGAGTTGATCCATATCTGTTAACTTTTTATTAGGGGTGTGTTTTCAATATGATATGCAGCATGATATGTGTTAGATTTCGAACTTAATTTGTAAAAGTTTTACAAAACTGATAAGCACACAGGCCACGCCTCCTTTACTGGGACTGACAGATACACAGGCCACGCCTCCTTACCTGGGACTGATAGATACACAGGCCACGCCTCCTTTACTGGGACTGACAGATACACAAGCCACGCCTCCTTTACTGGGACTGACAGATACACAGGCCACGCCTCCTTTACTGGGACTGACAGATACACAGGCCACGCCTCCTTTACTGGGACTGACAGATACACAGGCCACGCCTCCTTACCTGGGACTGATAGATACACAGGCCACACCTCCTTTACTGGGACTGACAGATACACAAGCCACGCCTCCTTCACTGGGACTGACAGATACACAAGCCACGCCTCCTTCACTGGGACTGACAGATACACAAGCCACGCCTCCTTTACTTGTTTCAGGCGGTTTATCTGGCAGTTAAATGTTTTTTATTTGTCCGCTCTCTCTCTCTCTCTCTCTCTCTCTCACTCTGTCTCTCTCTCTTTCCTTTCTCAGTCTACTGTCAAAATTTTGCGCCCAACTTCAAAGAGAGTGAGATGAACGTGATCGCCGCCGACATGTGCACCAACGCGCGCCGCGTCCGGAAACGATGGCTGCCCAAGATCAAGTCCATGCTGCCCGAAGGCATCGACATGTACCGTGGTTCAGGGGCGGGGCTTAATCTGGGCGTTCCGTTGACCTTTGACCCAGACTTCAAGCAGCTGCCGCTGTTCGGAGAGCGTAAGGATGCTGTAAGAACTCAGCAGCCGCTGGATAACGAGAGTACGGAGCTCATCGAGGGCCAGGCGGAGGAGGAAGAGGAGGAGGAAGAGGAAGGAGCCATGGGCGAGGGCGTGGAGGAGACTTTAGGGGCCAATCCTCTTCTTCTAGGGGTCGAGGGCGGAGTTCAGGGTCGTCCGGCGCATGACGGACAGCAGGAGGAGGAGTTTGGGGACGGTCTGAGGATAAACGGGCAGTGAAACCTGCTGGTGTTTTAGCAGAAACGTTTGGCTGTAGAAGCCGGGCTGTGTTTCAATACTGTTTTTAATGCGCCCTTATCAGCTTCCCCTAGACTGAATGTAGTACAGGTGTTCAGCTACTTTATCAGCTTAACCGAAGTTCGTTAGATGACCTTGTGAATGTGATCCAATTTTTATAAACGGCAAAAAAAGAGCAGAAGTAAAAAGGCGCAAGACTGACAGGCACAGAGGCCACGCCTCCTTACCTAGGCCTGACACTGGGCACGCTTCTTTTATTGAGATTGATAAACAGAGGCCACGCCTCCTTTACTGAGACTGATATATATACAAAGGCCACGCCTCCTTTACTGAGACTGACAATCACAATAAAAGAGGCGTGGCCTCAGACGTTTCTTTTTACACCAAGGTCCAGTTTTGAAAAATGCGCTCCTCCGTACACACTCCAGGTGTGACTTTTTTTTTTGAGTTAATAAGGACGAATTAAAAACAGTACTGAAACATGGAACATATATCAGAAACGAGCCACACTATCACGTGCAGCAGTGTATGCTGGGTAGAGTGGGTTTAAAGGACAAACACAGGCATTGCTTTTGTAAGTAGAAAGAAAAGATTTGCACTTGTGCTGAGGCACAGCGCTTCTTTAAACAGCAATTTTTTAGCCAAAACTGCAGTGGAAGTTGTTTGTAAACCTCTCATGAGGCCATATGAGACCTGAAAGTACCTCAGTGACCTTCCTCTGGAGAGATTTCTTTTTGTGATACACTGAATGTTCTGTACTTTCCAGGAAAACGAAACCTCCCAAGAAAATGAAATTACATTACTCCATCGTCCATCGGGAAAACACTGTGCATGCGAACGGCCATGAAAGCTCGAACTCTTTCAGGATCTCGGTCCAAGATACCAAAATAACATTTTAAAAGGATACTCTGGCATCTTTTCATCTAATCTCATCCCCTGCATCTGTAGTTTATTCTCTGTTCAAGAAGTTATACACGATCCCTTGAACATTCTTCCTGTATTTAAAACTTCCTTATAATACAAGTCTAAGGGCAGTTGTTAAATGATGTTTAAAAATATGTTACTATAAAACACAACATCCGTAAAGTGTTCAGATGAAACAGACATGAGAGAAAATCTTCCTTTTTTACTTTCCAACACTGTTGGGAAAAAAAGTAGAAAAGTAGTTGTGTGTGTGAAAGGATGAATTAAACAGTAGTGGTGCTGTAGCATTTACGACATTTGACCCGTTGCTATGGCGACACGGGAGACACCTGAGAACTTTTCTGCGTTTTCAGACCAAACGGGGATTAAAATTCACCCGGCAAAATGGAAAAGCCGATTTACCGAAGGGGAAAGGACACGTAACGTGAAAGAGACGTATTTGTGGTTACGTTCACTTTGCGTGTGATTTTATTGACCGATCAAAGCTCAGTCTTGTGAGCCAATAGAAAATGATTTAGCATTTCATTGTTGATAAAAAGGTTTTTCATTAATAAAAACATAAGTTACGTTATTTAATATTCGCAGAATTAATCATCACAAATTTAATATTTTTTGAAGTATGTATTCAGTGAGTATCATATAAGGCCTACTTTAAGTTTTTTAAATATTGAGCGATTTTGACAAATTTAGTGATTTCCTTTAATATCAGTAATAAAAGCTCAGTGATCCATTTTCCATCCCTTTTCATGGTAAAATCTCTCAGCCTGCTCAGATTTGTTTTTTGTGAACAATATCAGCACTTCTGTTATACCAAACTGCGATTTACAAACGTTCAGAATGACAGGTTTCGTGTAAAACGTTTAACAGCTGCCCTCAGACTTCCACTGTCCACGAGTTTGACGTAAAGCGCTCTTCAGCTGTTTTCTCGCTGCTGATTAAATCCCGCTTCCTGCTAATCACATCCACACTGCAGATGTGATGTATGGAGATTTTAAGGTTGATGTACGTCAGAGCTTTACTTGTGTAACCGAAGCAATGCCTGTGTTTGTTTAAAACAACCTCAGCTGTCATTTACAATAATACTGAAACAAAAAAGAGCATTTTCCCACGAGATGGACTGCGTACGTACAGTACCTACTGGAGCGTTTAAAGCCAGGACGCTTGCATGCAAAACGAAAATAATACGATTCACAGAACCACAGCGTCGCAAATCAAATACGGACTGCTCGATGATTTTTTTTTTTTTTTTGGTTTTATTTCCCTCCAGCTTCTGGATGGTCTCGAGTCGGACTCCATCGTGGCCCTGTCTAGAAAAACAAACGAACTGATTTTCACTGTGAGGGTCAGAAGAAAAAGGTTTTTTTTTTGCTTATGGTTCTCTACTGTAAATTATTTAATATGAGACTGGTATCATTTTTATCATTTTTGCTGGCTTTTTTTTTTTTGCATTTGCACTTGAACTGAGGGAGGTGATGGAGAAACTGAAGCTCTTCACCCTTTTTTTTCTCCCTCGTGATCGATACAAAAATCCGACGAAGAAATTTCAGTGAAATTTCAACACTACGAGCTCGGACACTTTTTCTTTTTAAAGTTTAATTTCATATTCACGATGCATAATCTATAGCAAATCTATAGCAGTGCGCTTCTCCTTTCCTGCGTGTGTGTCTAAGTCACAATATGATGCTCAGTTTCCTGCAGAGTGTTTGATTTTGCAGCACTTTTCTCCTAAAAGAGTGTGTGAGGTGATTGTGCACTCTTTGGATTTTCCCAGGACACAGGAATGAAGAAATCCAAGTTTTTTTTTTATTTTGAACAAAACATCATCAGAAAGAAGAGGAAGAGCGTTGCATAGTTGTGGTTTGAAAGCCAGAAATTGAATCTGAATCTTGTTTTCTCACAGTCAGAATCTTCAGGTTTGTTGAATTTGCCTTTAGAGGAACAAATTTTTTGCCAAAAATCAGACGTGCACCGTTTCACCTCGAACCCAAACGCAGTCGATCAGCCAGGGTTTTTCTACTTTTGGACTGGAGCTATGAGGCTAATGTAGCTAACAAGTAGAACAAGTCTGTTCTGTCCAAAGAATGTTTTAAAAATCATGCTAAGATCTGACATTTAACTTCTGGTTTTAAGTTCAGTACAGCTTTCTAACTGTGAGAGGCGGGGCTTACACTACGTTACAAATGCCAGTTTGTTAGCGTGGTACGTACAGATCGCACTTTGCTACGTTTGACGTTATGTTAGGATTCGATGAACCTCCCACAATGAAGTTCTCTCATGTAACATCTGATGTGTTTTACTTTATCTGGAATATTCCAGGAAATGAATTCAGATGATTTTATGAGTCATGTGACTCTCGCTTAGCCTTTTTGTACCCCTACCTTTTCTCTGTGTTGTCAGTTTGCGCATTTAGGGAAAAAAAAAGAAGAAGTTAAATCTAAAACTCAAACTCAGAAGCGTTATTTGGTTTGTCCATCATGGGAGCAGTTCAAGGGAGAGGGTTTTCCAAGTAGGCCAGGGGTTAGACTTGATTTTAACTCCATGAACATCTACACGTTAGCTGACACATGTGTCCCGTGTTTATTGTAAAACAAAAAAAAAATTAAGGAGGCGTGTACGTAACGTAAACGGCTGTAGCAGTATGGGAAACAGCGAGCCGAACAACACAAGCGTGATGCGTGACCGTATGATGAGGGAAATAAACTCGAGCCCAGGTTAGTTTATTAGATGAGTCTATTTTGACACCACTGCTGATATATATATATATATATTTCATTTCCTTCAAACTAAACTACTCAGCTTCCATCATTTTTATTATTTACATGGTGTAAAATTAAAGAAAATGGTCTAATATGGCATTCTGGTTGTCGAGAGGGATGTTTTGCCTCTGCAGTGCCTCCTAGTGGACAGAACTTTTATTGACATTTAGAAAATTATGAACCTGTAACTATACAAGGAACGCATGAGCGATAGGGACTGATCAGGACTGGATCAGATTCCAGACATATGTCTGCTGAGTAATGATGTCTGTTTTACGTCTGTTGCAGAGATAAAATCCCAGATTTACTTTGGTATTAATCACATTACAGCACCTCTTCCAGTAAAACTAATCCCGTCCGAATAGGGCTTAAGCGTGCACACAGCGCACTTTGTGTCATCTTGTATGGAAAGACAAACTGTAGTAGGAAGAAAAGTGTTCTGCTACACGGTGAGACTTAGTTCATGTTTATAGATGGCATATGAAAGTCATACAGTGTCCAAAACCACATCAACATGACATCATTGTAGACCAGGATGCGGGTTTGAGGAGGATATTTACACAAAATATTAGCCTCTTAGCTCCAGATAGCACACATCAGACCCCAAAATGCCTCGGATGATCAACTACATTCAGCGGAAATTTCAGCGTATTTAATTAGCCATTGCTTTTAAGTAGTAAAGAGGAAACTCAGTGTTTCTAATGAACACATAGATTCCTAATGCTGTAGATAAATCTGTATGTATATAGGATGAGTATCAGTGCCTTAATGAGACTAATAGTGTGACAGACAGAAACACTTCCTCTGTTAAACCTCAGTAAGGTGGAGGAGAGACGTGTGATGATTTCCGAGCTAAAATTCACCTACAGAATCAAGGACTTGGCCATTTTTTTGCTATTTGTTTATTGTAGCTACTTAAACATCCCTGAGGATTCTGACAATAACTGACCATCTCTGGTGCATGTTCATAAATGATTCTAACGATAGCTTTATGTACAGCGCAGGCCTCCAGTTCGAGAGGTGAAATTCTATGATCATTTATTTAGTATGCGAGAAATAGTCAACCTAGCTACCAAACTGTAGTAAACCATGTACTGTAAAACGATCCGATTCGTTGCTCTTATAGGAATCCTATTTAATCCTGCCTTTAGGTTCGTCTCTTTTTATCAGTCGCACGACCCGTAAAGAATTCTTTTTATTTTTTTATTTTAAACATCTGCACCTGTAATAATCCCAAAATGTATCTTTCATTTATTTTTCTAACACATATTAGGCTCTAAATCTATTGCACTAGATGCTGAGAGGAACTCAGAAGAATGTCGATCGCTAAACCGAACGGTGGGAAAGCGCTGTTTGTGGTAGCATAACGCTGTCCGATGTGGAGTGACAGGCTAATTTATGTGTCTGTGTGTATTTTTTTTTACATTGTAGATGCTATTTCCGTCATTAAGACTTCGCGGTCTCTAAATTTTGGCACTAACGGCTGATTGCTTTTGCACAAACTGCAAAAGAAGGGTTGGCTTTTTTCCTTGAGATGTGTGAGAGACGTGTCCAAAGGACAAACGATGAGTTTTAAAACCTGATTATGACCATTTAGAGTTTTTTGTGTATTTCTATTCCTCCGTCTTTTGAACAGAACCACGATTCATGAATCATAAATCATTTTGTGAACTTTACTGATGAGAATTCAGGCTCTTTTCAGCAAGTCAGATTATTTGACTCACTGAAAACAAATCAAAAGAGTCGACTCTTTTGGCTCTCAAACAACTCATTGACATTATATCCGGTTTAGAACAAAATAGCAAGGAGCCGACTCTTACAAGTCAACTCTTTTAGGTGACTCATGAATCATTTTACTTCAGTGATGGGAATTCCTGCTCTTTTGAGTAAGTCTGATCATTTGACTCAGCTCAACATTACGAGTTGACTCTTTTGGATCTTAAACAACTCACTAACATTATGTCCGGTTTAGAACAAAATGGCAAAGAGCCGACTCTTGTAGGTCGACTCTTTTAGGTGACTCATGAATCATTTTACTTCATGCTCTTTTGAGTAAGTCTGATCATTTGACTCAGCTCAACATTACGAGTCGACTCTTTTGGCTCTTAAACAACTCATTGACGTTATGTCCAGTGTAGAACAAAATGGCAAGGAGCTGTTTGGGAGTTGACTCTTATAATTGACTCATGAATCATCTGTATGCTGTAGTGATGGGAATTAAAGCTTTTTTTGTGAGTCAGATCATTGATTCAGCTCACTAGTAAGAGGCAATTCTTTCAGCTCCTGAACGTCTCATTCATAGTTTGTCTGATATGGAACAAAAGGTTAATTGGGAGCTGAAAGAGTTGACTCTTATAGGCGATTCATGAATCGTGTGTGCTTTAGCGATGGGAATTCCTGATCTTTTCAGTGAGTCAGATCATTCACCCCATTTGGCTCACTGATATTTTGTTCTAAACCAGACAACGTTTGCAATATTTTGGCATTTGTTTTTAATAAATGATGACCTAGGGGGTGCAAATCACCTGGTTTCGTTCTATTTTTAATCATAAACATGGCCACAGAGGGCATACATGCTCCGTTTGGACAAATGAAGAAACGTAAGATTTATTTGGTTTACATCATTTACTGAAGACGAATGAATTCAGCTCTGATGTTGAACAGAGCTTTCTAAACGTTTTGGATTCAATTACGTTGTGAGAGTATTAGCATTGCCAACATTTACAAAGAAAAAAGAAGAAGAAGAAGAAAAAGTCTCGTATGTGAGTCGGCTCTCAGCGTTCAGTTAAATGATTCGGCTCGAAGAGTCGACTCGTTCATGAACAACACATCACTCGTCCAAATGGCGAGTTTTAAAGCCTGGTTACGAACATTTCGGCTTTTTTTGTATTCGTGTATCGCATTCGAACGGTGCTATGAGTCGTGAATCATTTCTATGCTTCTTGGGTCATAACTCACAAAGATGCTGCTGTTTAGTGGTTAAGCAGCAGGTACTTCTTAATAAAAACGTATTTTTAAATAAATTGTTTTCTGATGAGGGTGAGAGCTCATTTTCTAAACAAGAAAGACCCACACACTCGAGCATCTGGGGGTGTAAAACTAATTCTACACAGCTGGACCGTATTTTTTGTTAAAAAAAAAAAAAAGAATATCCTCGACCTGTTTGTTGGTCTGAATGATGCTGATATATTCGTTTTCTGTGATAAGAAAATCTTCAGTAGTTAAATAATGATGTCAGGAAGCTTTTGGATCTGTTTCTGCGATGATTTTTAAAGCATTATTGTAAAAATTGGGATTTTTTTTTTCATATTTAAGCAATATTCAAACGATATCACTTATTAGATTTGTGAAACCCCTGATTGGATATCAGTTTTAGTTCATTGATGACCTTTGACCCTTGAACCAGTATGAGGACTGAATTGTGTATTAGGATGTGTGTATTTGTGTGTGTGTGTGTGTGTATGTGTGAGTCTTTGTTCTTAGAAAAATAATTAATGCCAGCACTTTACCACTGGGTGTGAAAGTTGGCGAATGTAGGCCATGTTTTAAAAAAACAACAACAACAACAACAAAAAAAAAAGCCATGTGCTCAGAGCGCAGACAATCAGAGAACGAACGTGCACTAATTTTTACATTTTGTTAGCACTTAGCTAAAGTTCTGCAAACCTTTCGCAGCTTTGCTTCAGCTTTTACAGGTGATTCTCTCTCTCTCTCTCTCTCTCTCTCTCTCCTTCTCTCTCTTTCTCTCTCTCGCTCTCTCTCTCTCTGTGTCTCATTTTTTTGGGGATCTCTGATTAGAGGTCCAGCTGGTCCCAGGATGCAGAACAGCCGGAGACGTCCTCTACACAGACGACTGAGATGCTCCAAACAGCCAAGTTTTATGTTTAATAATACGACGATATCACAGAGAAACACGCTTCGGAAACATGAAACTGTTGTTTACGCCTTTTAGTGACTCTGATTGAATGAGAAATTTTCCGTTGGATTTCGAATCCTCCATCAGAACTGGTTTCGACTCTGATGTCGTTCAACTCACTGATTCATTTACAAACGCAATACTGAAATATTTGCTTTCTAATAAAATTCCTTATTTCACCAAACGCTTGTCTGCTCGTCTTTACACACAGTACTGTGCAAAAGTCTTGGCACCCTGTTCGTTGGGGGTTTTTTAGTACAAACTTTGTTATAGATGTTTATTTTCTGACTTCTACATTATTGATTCAGTACAAAAACATTTTAGATTCCAAACATTAGTTTTCCGGCACAAAATGAAACGTTACAGAAAAATGTTTGTATGTCAGTAAAGAAAGCAGCAGATTCCATAAGAGACACTTTTCAGATAAAAACATAATGAAGGCTGCTGGGTTTCGCTGCAGAAATAAGAAGCGAGTCGACAGTCAAAGTCTCCAGAAGAACTGTGGCTGCTTCTGCAAGATGCTCAGTAACACTTCCAGCTCATTTCCTTATAAAACTGCACACACTGCACCTCAGATACTGCTTTATTTATTTAAAGTGAAGGATCGTCACATCAAATATTGACTTTGTTTCATTTATTACTGTTTACTGCTCTTTATAGTATTTTTTTAATGTAGAAACATTTAATTTCATTATTTTTGAAGGCGTCTTTGCTCTACAGCATTTCTTTACACGTGCCTAAGACTTTTATACAGAACTGTAAATCAGTTTTATTTATTTTCAAGCGGCTCGTTTCACTTCACGACGCCAAATGCTGTTTATTCACTCAGTATACAGAATATAATTATAGAATTCTCTCTAAACATGATCAGTTATTCAACTCAGATCAAACCTCTGTTATTCGTTTTTTCTTCATTCTTCATTTACATGTTTCTACAGTCAGTGTAGGAAATTCAGTTTTCGCAAGACTGTTATTTTAGAATAACGGTGTATGATTTATTTTGTAATGATTAAATATTGATCACTGCGAAAAAGCAAAAAAAACTGATCTCAGAAAACAGACTTTTGTCTTACTGTCTATTTTATACACATTTTATATTCTTCTAAATCAGCAAAAACCTGGTTATACGTGGTTATAATTAATTTATAATCATCCTGGAAAATGGCAAAAAAAAAAAAACTGCCTACACAACTACACAAGAAAAAAACAAGCATGATCCAGTATATATTTATATAAGTGTATAGTTTGATTTTTTTTTTTTTACGAGAGGGAATTATTAAAAAGTGCTGATTGTTGTGGTGTTGAGGTTTCAAAGAAAAATAAAACCATATCAGTAATTGTTCATATTTTCAAGATTAAGTGAGAAAACAGTTCAAATTTTAAATTGCAGTAATTGTGCTGAGACTTTTGTTTTGAAAAAAAAAGGGAACTTCGTGCTGGTTTTAACATTCACGAATATTTAATTCAAGCACAAAGATGTGCAGTTAAGGGTCTTGGGATTTGAACTCAAAACCTGCTGGTGACAATCTGAAATGCTGAGCCGCTGAAATTGTGGAAATAACTTTTATTTTGAAATATTTGCTTCCGGTTTCAGGTTTGTGGGAAGCCAAATGGGTCATTATTAATGTGCATAAAGTATTAACGTTTTTAACTCATCATAAAAGAACAATAAATAAATGAACTTTAATAAATAAATAAAAATAAATAACAAACTATTATACAAATACTCAAGAGAATAAGCACACACAAGAAATATTAAAAATAAAATAAAAAGATTATAATTTTGACTTATTATTTATTGATTCTTAATCACTGATTTTCATAAAATATTTGCACAAATCTTTATAAACTTTTTGATTTGTTTTAAATTAGTTTTCTCTAAGCATGACGTAAAGCTATTATTATTAATTAATTATTATTATTGTTGTTTTTGTTATTCTTCTTCTACGTATTATTATTATCATTACTACTACTCTATTATGGTATTAAAGTTTGTAATTTTTTAATGAAATGACGTCATTGTTTATTTTTTCCAGATTACACTCTAAGAAAGATTTTTAATTGACGTTATTTTCGGATAGTTATGTATTTACTTTTAAAAAAGCGTTTGGTTAATGGCGGAAACTTGACCCTCTTGGCGTCCCATAGCCTCTGCGCGCGATTCAGTTTCTATTCTCGCGCAATGGAATAAACAAACTGCGCGTGGGCTTGCTAGCTTTGATCGCTAAGCTAATGCAGATATTTGTGCTGATTTAAACATTTTAAATTAATAATTTTATCTGGACAGATAACAGAAAGCTGACAAAATGGGGGACGACACTCCCGAGAGGGAAATGAAGGTAAAAGAATAAATAAATAAATAATAAATACGATTTAGCTAATCGGCTAAGCTAGCAATGCTAATATAACTAATCAGCTAGTCAGCTTCAAAGTTTTGTTAGCTAACTTAGCTAGCCGGCATAATTGAGTAGAAATAATATTTTAGCGTTAGATTTTAATAATAAATAAAGCGCTGAATTTTAAAAGAGACACAAAGTTTATTCCGTGGTGTGTTAGCAAGCTAGCATTAAAGCTAACCAGGATTAATTTTACTTTATAAATGTGTTCATATTAAAGTAATTAAAATTAGACGATGTACACAAGTATTTCTTTACAATAAACATAACAAATAAATAAATAAAAATCGTACGCTTACAGATTTTCTGCATTTATATTGTTATTTAAATCAATCGATATATTTTTAATGTCTTATCTAAAAGAGTCGGTTCAAAAGAGTCGGTTCAGGGAGTCGACTCTTTGGCAAACGACTCCTCATTCTTTCTAGTTGTTGAAACCTGTCATGTGTTCGAGAGCCACCACTGATTAGATTTTAAAAACTATATATATATATGATTTTTATATATGAAAGTATATATTTTTAAAGAGGTTTTTAGAAAATTAATTCCGTTAAAAGTTAATAAATAAATATATAAAATAAAATGTTTTATATTTTTATATCCAACAGGATTTTCAGTTCCGTCAGATGAAGAAAATCCGTGTCTTCGACTCCCCTGATGATCTGCCGAGGGAGCGCTCGAGTCTTCTCGCCATCTCCAACAAATTCGGCCTGACGTTCGTCGGCCAGGGCAGAGCGCTCAAGGTGTTCGCGACGGATGACATCATCGCTGCGGGGAGGGTCGGCGGAAGCCCGAACGAGATAGGTAAGATATTTTTAAAAAAATCTGAAGCATGAAATGACTGTGAGCTCGAGAATAATAACTTTTAAAGATCTTTAACTGTTTCAACGGAAGAGCGAACAGCCAATCAGATTGTAGCTTTCACGATCCTGTAGGTTGTGGCCAGAAAAGTGTGCAAAACATATCAGACGCTCTGTGGCTTGTGGGCGGAGCCTCTAAGGCTGTGATTAGTTGCTGATGAGCTGGATACGAACCGATTTATTCGTAAATCGTTCTTATGGGCGTTTACGCAAAAAATTTAGTGTGCATGAAAATCCTGTAAATTCAGACATATGTTCAGATTTACGCAGCAGAAGACTAATTAACGAAAACGTAAATTATATCATCGAGTTTAAACTGTTTATTTTTATTACGTTTCCAGCGTTTAGCAGACGACGTCATCCAGAGCGAAGTGCAGAAGAGCTTTAGAGTCTCGATCAGAAACACATCCTCATGCTACTTCACTCGATCAGGGACTCAGAGCTCCGTCGTGAGCATTTAGTCAAAACCAGTCGCTTTATTTTATTGCCACTAATTACAGAATATAAAAAAATAAATGAAGAAAGAAAGCGAGCCGATACACAACCATAAATAAGGACAAATAAAACGAATCGTTGGATTGTGACAAAAAGAAATGGCGGTGTATAAACGGAGGACGGGACGATCGGTCTGCGCAGAGCCGTAAACAAACGGAAAAACTTAGAGCTCGCTTATTAAAACTAGAAATTATTTAAATATAATATAAATCTTGTTGGCAAAGAAGTGAGTCAGAATAACGTCCGTAACTTTTGCCTTTCAGCCTTTACGCTGCTTGTTCGTTTCCCAGCTGTCTGTGCGCTTGACCTTTTATGGAGTTTTGTAGACTTTTCACTAAACGCAAATGAGCTACGAAGAAAATCGGCGTCTCTGAAACTTTCGTAAATCCGACGGAGAGTTTTAATTCGGTTTAACAGCACGAACGAACCCTTTCACGAGTGTTTCATCATCGGCGTGATGATCACCGCCGTCTCTCGGCTTAAACTCTCGGCGCTGAAGGAAACCTTTGCGAACATTATTTATAAGTTCAGACGGAAATCTAGGTTTGCTGATGTCACTGTTTCGTCGTGTCTCGCAGTGGAGGGCGTGACGTGCCAGACGCTGACCCTCGACCTCCCGATGCACCACCTCGCCCTCAGCAGCGATGAGCTCACCCTGTCCGTGTGTGGCGCTGGCGAGGAAACCGCGCTCACGCTGGACTTCTACGACGTCCGCACCTTCTTCAACAAGGTAAACACCTTAAAAAATAAATAAATAAATAAATAAACACACACACAGCACGCCAGCTCTAGCACGTTCCTCCGCTGTAACACTCTAACACACTTATTTTATTTTATTTTTCCTACAGAACAGACAGGACAAGCGTCCGTTCGCGTCCTTCAGAGCCGGCTCCGAGCCGGACGCGCTGGTGCAGGATCTAAAATGGAGTCCGGTGGAGCCGTTTAGAGTCGCGGCTTGTCTCTCGGACGGCAGCATGATGGTGCTGGACGTGACGGAGAAAGTCGTGGCGGTGGCGCAACTTCCCGCCTCCGCCGGCATCACCTGCGGTGAGAGTGTATTCTCACACACCTGCATTTACACTCCAGCTGGTCTGGAATATTTAACATTTAATATTCTCAAAGCCATTTTCATGATCATGAGTCTGTCTGTGTGTGTGTGTGTGTGTGTGTGTGTGTGTGTGTGTGTATAGGCTTTGTTTTGTTTTGTTTTGTTATTTGTTTTTTTTTTAAAAAGAAATTGTTTGATGATACTTTATTTAATGTCAACAAAAATAAGTCTGTTTGGGTTTTTTTACATTGAAAATTTATAATTTTAAAATAAAAAAAAAAAACACGGAAAAGAAGAAAAAAAAATTAAAGATCTGTGAAAAGAAAGTAATATTTTATAATTCAAAACATTAAGTAGCTACTTTCAGTTTGTAGTTTGTATTTATTATTTTTAAAAGAAAGTTTAAAAAAATGAATAAAATTATATCTAATGATATCTTCGATATCTCAGAAAAGCATATTTGGACATGATGTATTATTATATCGATATTATAATGTTTTATTGCTCAGGAATACACTAGAATTTATTTTTATTCGATGTTTTATTTAGTATTTTTAATGAATTAATAAGTTATTAAAATGTAACTAATATATTGTAAATATGTATTAATTGTTTCTGGAATCATAAAATAGACTCTAAATATTTTTAATTCACTTTTATGAATAGTGAATTTTTCCTATTAAATATGAATCAGTCTCTAAATGTTTAGTAAAGAAATGAAAGTCTGTTAATGTGTTAAAAATGTGCGTAGTTTGCTGGAGTCCTAAAGGGAAGCAGATTGCTGCAGGGAAGCAGGACGCGACGGTGGTTCAGTACACTCCCGTAAGTGTCCCGTTATTCCGCTTCTTCACATCCCTAACGTTCCTTCAGGGTTCTTCGCCTTTGACCGTCTTCGGCGTGTTGTTTATCTCCAGGTTCTGCACGAGAAGAAGGTGATCCCTTGTCCGAGTTTCTACACCGCCGACAATCCTGTTAAAGGTGATTATTAACGGTGGATCACGAGTTCTCCTGTTTCCTGTAGATCCGTGTTCACATCACGTGGGAAAACTTCCCGGGAAAACTAAACGGAGCCTATTTAATATTTATTTAATATCAGCTAGCATTAGCGTTAGGAAATAGCTGAGTTAGCTGTAGACCTGAAGCTGTGGCGAAACTGATCATCTGTCATCCATTAGTAGATGGAATATAAACGAGAATTCCTGTTTTAAGGACAAACGACATGTTCAAGTTCCCAGAATTCCAAAATGAACGTTTTTTTTTTTCCCGTTCCTGAGTCTGATTAGTGGGAATTGCAGCAGATATTAAATATTAGAGATATTATTATTACATAATGAAAATAATAATGTGTAAAGTATATAAATATAATAAAATCAGTCCTTACAAAAGAAAAAAATAGTCTCTTTATATGAAAACATTTCCAGTTTAAACAATAAATTTCTTTTCCAAATCCATTTCCAATCTACAGGATCTGATATCTGATGTGTTTTCTTTGAGATCCGAGTTTTTTTTTTTGTAAATTAATTTTTCTGACGCAAAACACTTTAACAAACCTAAAACGCAAGAGCAAAACCAGCATTGTGAATTGTTGTGTGTTTGTTTGGTTACTGATTTATTTATAAAGCGGTCGCTCTGTAGAGAGTTACGTTGCTTTGGTTGCGTAGAAGCTCGCGGACGCTCGTTTTCCGAACTCGGCGCTTTTTTTTTTTTAAATTTTACGTGCGGCGAGATTAACCGTGGTTTCAGGAACAGCAGCTGGTTTAACCGCAGTGAAGCTTGGAACGGCTTCAAAGCTTTCGCTACATTATGGGGAAAAAATTTTAATCTGTGAAACAGAAGGAAAGAACTTCAACTGTTTCTGTTAGATTAAAATAACAGCAGACCGGAAAAGCGTAGTTCCCTTTCACTTTGATAGTCATTCGCCGTGTCCAATCAGAAACGAGCTCGTGGCGTGCAGTAAGGACGCACACTTTCTGTTTTGAGTTAAAGTTGCTGTGTTTTTGGTTTTATTTTTGTGTTTTTGATTTTGTTGTTGTGATTTAGGTTTTGTTTTAGGTTTTGTTGTTGGTTTTGTTATGTTTTTGGTTGTGTTGTAGTGTTTTTGACTTTGTTGTTGTTTTTTTTTGTTTTGTTTTGTTGTTTTTGGTTTTGTTGTTGTGTTTTTTTTGTTTGTTTGTTTGTTGTGGGTTTTTTTGTTGTTTTTGATTTTGTTGTGTTTTTTTTTGTTGTTGTTTTTGTTGTGTTTTTGGTTTTGTTGTTGTGTTTTTTTTTTGTTTTTTTTTTTGTTTTGGTTGTGCTGTAATGTTTTTGATTTTGTTGTTGTGTTATTTTATTTGCTGTTGCGTTTTAGGTTTGTTGAAGTGTTTTGCAATTTAGGGCCACCGTATGATACTGAAAAAGCAAATTTTGTCAGATTTTTTAAAAAAGTAATGGGAAAGGAAGTTTACGCTTTGCGTTTTCTTTATAAAATGTCAAGCTGCGTTTTATTAACTTATCAAAAGAGAGAGAAAAACAAGAGAAACTGCAATAATGTTTATAGCTGCTATAACAAGTGAAAACAGGAACTAACTTATTTCCCAAACTCTAAATATGACCATAAATGGGTAAAAGTGTGATGTGTCATTATTTAATAAATAAAATACTGTAATAATTGGTTAGCTGCTGTAGTATAAGAGGAATAAAACACTTCAGAATGGGCCGTTACAGGAAATTATTCATCCTCTGTCCTCCAGTAGTGCGCAACAATCATAATTCATAACTTATTCTGTAAATACTAAATAAATATGATAAAGTGGATGGGGATAAAATTGTGTATTTTTTATTTTTTTTCCAGTGTTGGACGTGTTATGGATAAGCACCTACAACTTCGCCGTGGTGTACGCGGCGGCCGACGGCTCTCCCGAGACTCCGCCCGAGCTCGTGATGGTGTCACTTCCTGTGAGTCTCTTTTATTTAGGCACAGGAGGATTAACACAGCGGTAAGAATGGACTCGATCTGAACCGGTGTTCTGTTGTGTTCTGTTGTGCAGAAGAAAGACGAGAAGAAAGAGGACAAGTTCCTGAACTTCAGCGACATCGTGTTTGGGTCGTGCACCGAGAGACAGCATCACTACTTCCTTACCCACATAGAGGACTGGTGAGACGGATACGATGTGAGAGTGTGGAAATAAAATGAGAGTTTACGTGTAGATCAGAGCGGATTAATCCACATCTGATCTTTTTTCCATCCCAGGGATCTGATCCTCGCCGCTTCGGCCGCCTCCATCGAAGTCAGCATCATCGCCAAGCAAGAGGACAAGGTATCATCGAAATAATGATTAGCTGATGAGATACGGAGAACAACATGGAGGTCTGGAGAGGCCACTTTGTAGAATAATGTGTGCACAGTAACTCAAAGTCTAACGAAAACACGCACAATTGACTTTTTAAATAATTACGCAGCTTTTAGTTCAGTCTCGTTTTGTCTTTGTGACAAATCCATCACTAGTTTTACTAATTGCTGAGTCTTGATTGTTGATAAATCATGAACCATCCAATCAAGCGAACTCCTTAATTTGTGTACAAATTAAGTTTGTTTTTTGGTTTTTTTTTTTTAATAAAGCATTTAAGCCTTATCCTTTTACATTTGGACCAAAAATATCCAAAGGGTACTCCACAAAGCTAGCTAACTTAGAGGGGCTAAGAAGGGCTCATTTCAAAAGTTTTAGTCGATTTCGGTTTTACGGGAAAAGCGTTCGCCCCATCGTCATCCAGAGATCGTGAGTTCGAATCCCGACAATAGGAAGCATACTCTCTCTTCTCTGTCAATCACAGAAACATTAGCCAATCATGGGCGTCTGTGAGCTCGTGTATGCAGAAGAGGGCGGATAGCACTTTCCTCCCAAGTGTTTTATGCTGCTATGTGAAGTGAAAGTGAAAAGATGCAGCTTCACATGTCTCAGAGGAACCATGTGGTAGCTTTCAGCCTTTCTGGTTGGTGATAGGGGGCTAAATTAGGGAGGAACATCAGAGGAACATCAGAGAAACAAGATAATCTTAAACTGTACTCCATGTCAGGCTAACGGTGAAGCTAAGCTTAGCATGAAGAGCTTTCTTAAGGCTATAATTCTTTATAAAGTACTAATGTAGTAGCCTACATACAGCCTATAGGTAAAATTTTTTCCTGTTTGGATATTACTGCTGTAAAATCTTTACAGAGACAGTTATATCGATTGTCTGTTTGTTAAAAATAGAGTTTATAACAGAGCATTTCTTATCCATGACTTGAATCGACAGGAAGAAGCCGCTCTTGGATTAGCGATATTAAATAAGCCTGGATTTTATTATCTCGCTTTGTGGAATATCCTCACGCTCACTCCAAACGCTGTCGATTAGTCGTATACGGAATAAAAGATAAGAGACAAATCATTTATCATTTAAAGTTCTCGTGATGTCGTTTTCACACAGACAAACTGGGAGCTGTGGCTGCTGGAGGACGCGAGCCGAGCCGAGCTTCCCGTCACTCTGAGCAACGAAGACACGCTTCCTGTGGGAGTGGGCATCGACTACACCAGTCAGGGCGAGATTCACATATGTAAGCATTCGAGTCCAGTCCAAGCACTGAGCTAAAACAAATACAAGATACTCAGGAGTTAAAGGTTATGTAGCAAGACTTTGTGTATAAACAGTGCTGTCTTTAGGAACATGTTAAACATCAATCCTGATCTCAGAAAGAATCGTTTCAATATACTGACTAAACTCATGGTCGTTTCAGTGTATAATGAGGTTTCCACACTTCCTTATTCATGCTACTTACTCATTTGAATAGCAGGAAAATGCAATGCAAATCTCATCACTAAACTAAAACCCCTCTTCAGTAGGCCTGTAGTCTTGTGTAACTGCTGTAGGAGGTTTTTTTTTAATGTTCGCTCTTAATTTTTGTTCAATTTTTATACTGGCTCTATGAATGCCTGTTGAATTCATTTGCTTTCTAACGTCTCGTGGCCCTTAATGACCTCACGCGGCCGTGATTTTCCTCCGCAGCCGACGAGAAGAAGCTCCCGCCGGCTCCCACGCTGCTGATCCTCTCCACCGACGGAGTGCTGTGTCCTTTCTCCCTGATCAACCTGAACCCGGGTGTTAAGCAGCTCGTCGTGTCCGCCGGCGGCCTGCCTCAGAACGGAGAGAGACCGCCTTTACAGAGTAAGGAACAGCCGGGTTTTCTTTTTTTTAAAAAAAAAATATATATATATATATATATACAGTTCTGTGCAAAAGTCTTAGGCACATGCAAAGAAATGCTGTAGAGCAAAGATGCCTTCAAAAATGATGAAATTAAATGTTTCTACATTGAAAAAATCCTATAAAGAGCAGTAAACAGTAATAAATGAAATAAAGTCAGTATTTAATGTGACGATCCTTCACTTTTAAATAAATAAAGCAGTATCTGAGGTGCAGTGTGTGCAGTTTTATAAGGAAATGAGCTGGAAGTGTTACTGAGCATCTTGCAGAAGCAGCCACAGTTCTTCTGGAGACTTTGACTGTCGACTCGCTTCTTATTTCTGCAGCGAAACCCAGCAGCCTTCATTATGTTTTTATCTGAAAAGTGTCTCTTATGGAATCTGCTGCTTTCTTTACTGACATACAAACATTTTTCTGGAACATTTCATTTTGTGCCTGAAAACTAATGTTTGGAATCTAAAATGGTTTTGTACTGAATCAATAATGTAGAAGTCAGAAAATAAACATCTATAACAAAGTTTGTACTATTAAAAAACAGGATGCACAGCACTAATAAATGTGTGTGTATATATATATATATATATATATATATATATATATATATATATATATATATATATATATATATATAGAGAGAGAGAGAGAGAGAGAGAGAGAGAGAGAGAGAGAGAGAGAGAGAGAGAGTATGCATTTTATACTGCTGGAACAGAATGAGGAAAAATACATTTATACATAATGTGGTGAGAAAAATTGGATTTAGATGCTTTTTTTTTTTTTTTTTTTTTTGGTTAATTTTTCCAAACAAATGTCAGACATAACTGAGGCTACTTTTTCCTCACTGATATAAAATAATATTTACCTAAATTATTGATTTTCGTGTTCCACTTCTAATGTACGTCCGTATAGCTAGATTTAACATGCAGAGCTCATTGTCATGTCGTCATTGTGGATATTTTAAAAATAGCGAAACTTTGATTTGCCCAAAAAAAAAAAAAAATTAAATGTCAGATGAAAATTTCCATTTTCATTGTGTCTCCTAATTCGTTTGAAATAATTACTGAATCCTAACATTTTACTCTAAAATTCATTAGTAGCCTATAAGATGTATTTTTTATATTTAATTGACTGTTTTTCATTAGACCGTTGTGATTTTTGGGTCATTTTCAGAAAACTTGGGATGTTTAAGGATGTAGGTGTAAATGTTAAAATGTCCATATTTAGTAATTTTTCTTTCCTTTAATTTCTCTTTCAGTTTTAGTTAAACACTAATGAAATCTAACAGACATAAAAATCTAACATTGATTTTGCTCATCTCTTTGATTTCAGAGTCTGTGCCTCCACCTCAAGCCCCTGCTGCGTCCAAACCGCCTCCTCCCGTCTTCCCGTCATTCCAGATGCCCTCCATCACACCTGCCTCCACTTCTGCCTCTCCCGCTTCTACAGCCGCTCCAGCAGCTCCAGCCTCTTCCTCCTCGGGTCTTTCCTTCGCTATTACCTCCACCGCTTCCTCTCTTTTCTCCTTCAGCGCCGCTTCTTCCACTTCTTCGATCTTTCCCTCCGCATCAGGCTTCTCCTTCACAGCTCCTAAACCTTCAAGCGAGGCGCCCTCTCTCCCTGCATTCTCCTTCGGCGCTCTCGGTGTTAAACCGCTGACGGAGGGCGCGAGCGCGAACGCTGCAGGGCACGTTGCTATGGCTACGGCCACAGCTTCTCCCATCACTCTGCTGAAGGGTCCAGCGGAGCTGACCACGCCTAATGTTCGAGTCAACCTCAACGACAGGTGAGAGGATGTCATGCTTTGTTTGAAAGTTTTTTTTTTTTTCCCCTAAACTTAATCAATCACCCAAAACATGTTTAGCGTCCAAAGTTTGCATTGCTGGTTTGTGTATAAATCTATCTATCTCACTCAAAATGTCAGATCTGCAATATACTTGCTCCAGATATCATCCTTAATCTCATTTTTAAATAAACAAAGTTAAAGCAGAACTGTCATATACATCACTTCCTGCTTTCCACCTATAGGGGGCGACATGATACCAAACATAACAAAGCGACTCCAACATGGCGGCTCCTGTAAAGTTTCAGCATTCAGCTCAACTCTTGAAGTTTAGTTAGATGTTCATGTAGATGACAGGAAGTCCCACTGTGTCCTAAATCACTTCAGAGAGTGTGTGTGTGTGTGTGTTTGTGTGTTTGTGGTGTGTGTGAGAGACATCGCTGAAGAGCTGGATGTGTGTTTGAGTCAAATGTTTACACAGAAGATAGATAAGATAAATAAAAAAAGGGTAAGAGATTTCCATTAGCTGAAAGAAGCAGATGTCGTATACTAAACGCGTTTAAGTCTCATTATGTATGCGAGGGATGCAACCGAATATGAATATTTATTTTGAATAAACAGATACGGATAGGAGGCACACTTGTTTTTTATTTATTTATTTGTTTTGCGGATTTTTTGCGGATGTGAGCGAGCGGTCAGATAAGAAGCTCATGAGACAAACAGACCAAGTTCATGAACATGAACAGCGCTGTGTGATGCATCTACACCATTCATTCATTCATCCTTAGTAATCGCCTGGTCAGGAACGTAGTAGTTTACATTATGCTACTGCTTTTGAAAATGGAACCAAGTGAGTTTTTTTTTTAAGACCGGTTATAAGCTGGAGTGATGTAGCTGAGATTGAGGAACTGTTTCTATACAATTCATATTCAATTAACTGTTTCATATACAATGTTCACACTTACAGAGTTTTAATTTACTTTTACAAAAATATGAGAAATAAATAAACACCATTATCCTAATAATAATTATTGTTTCATTAAGTGTTGCTCCTTCCACTCCAACATGGCTGACACATGCAGCACTTTTTGGGCAACTTTCTACACAAAAAAGTATTCTAATCAAGTGAAACAAACATTATTAGCTTTTTTTTTATAAGACATAATATAAATTCTGAGCTGCTACAAATATTTGCTGTATGTTCAAAAAATATAAATTGTTCTGTAGTATGTTAGAGAAGATGTCAGGGCTTTCCTTTGCACAGTGTAAGGACAAGTATTTTACTTGTGTACTTTTTAATGTGATTGCTATATAATTTATTCATGGAAAGAAACAAACAAGAAGAAAAGCAAATAAAACGTCCTGCTTTTAGGCCACACCCACTTCAGGCATAAATCCGAATACAGATACAGATATTTGTAGCACTGAACAGATACAGATGCAGATAGTGGCATTGGGTTATAGTCCTAATGTACACTAATGGATTTTTAAAAGAACGTGTGTCTCTGTGTGTCTCTGTGTGTGTGTGTGTGTGTGTGTGTGTGTGTGTGTGTGTGTGTAGGTTTCTCGCAGCGGAGACTCCCGCTCCACCCGCTCCATCTACCCAGCCCTTCTCCTTCACCTCCACTCCCAAACCTGCCGCAGCTCCGGACTTGAGCGCTCAGCCCAAGCCAGTGTTCACCATCAGCAAACCTGCTGCACCTCCCGCAGGTACACACACACACACACACACACACACACACACACACACACACTTCTCCAGGAAACTAAATTAATTCAGCAATGTGTGTGTGTGTGTGTGAGCAGTGACTCGTCCTGCCCCTGCTCAGACCAGCGCTCCATCTGCTGCAGTGCAGAAAACCGCTCCGGCTCCAACCGCTCCATCTGCTGCCCCTTCAACACAGGTTCACACACTTTACTTTCACATTTACACACACTCGTTAATCATCCCGTTTATTTTAAAAGTCTTGGATTAATCATTCAAAGTGACAGATCTGATTAAACTTCCTGAATTACTGAAGAACATCAATCATGTTCATTTATTTAGTTTTGAGATCAGACATTTAATTCTTGTGCTTTATGTGTGTACCGAAGAAATTATTTTTCTGGGATTAATTAGCTACATGGCTTAGCTAGCTGCATTCATTTCACACATCACAGTGTATAACAGTTTAGTTGTTTAGGAATATATTTATAATGGACAATCTGATGCTTTCCATTTATGTCTCCAAGCTCCCTTCTGTGAAATCTGTGGAGAAACAGCTGCAGCAGACGAAAGACTCCGACCCTGTCATGGTTGGAATACAGGAAGAAGTGAGTCCCTCACAGGACATGCTCTTTATTAAAAGATAATCTGATCTGTATATACGAATCCAGAGAAAAAAAAAGACTCGTGCAGCGTTCTACCCTGCAGTCGCGACCCGATTGTCTCTCTCTCTCCTCTACAGATCGCTCATTTCAAGAAGGAGATGGACGAGCTGAAGGCGCGCGTTAAGGGGGCGGATTTCCGTGTAGGGAGCTCGGACGAGATGAAGGAGCTGCGCAAAGAGAGTGAAGACCTGCACAGGTTCACGCTGGAGATCAAGGAGACCACAGAGGTGCGTTTAAATAACGCAGAAAACTAGGGATTAGTGCGCAAATGAAGTACGCACTAATACTCAATGTAGGGTTTTGTGTGCAAATGAAGTACGCACTAATACTCAATGTAGGGTTTAGTGCGCAAATGAAGTACGCACTAATACTCAGTGTAGGGTTTAGTGCGCAAATGAAGTACGTACTAATACTCAATGTAGGGATTAGTGCGCAAATGAAGTACGTACTAATACTCAATGTAGGGTTTAGTGCGCAAATGAAGTACGTACTAATACTCAATGTAGGGTTTAGTGCGCAAATGAAGTACGTACTAATACTCAATGTAGGGTTTAGTGCGCAAATGAAGTACGTACTAATACTCAATGTAGGGTTTAGTGCGCAAATGAAGTACGCACTAATACTCAATGTAGGGTTTAGTGCGCAAATGAAGTACGTACTAATACTCAATGTAGGGTTTAGTGTGCAAATGAAGTACGTACTAATACTCAATGTAGGGATTAGCGCGCAAATGAAGTACGTACTAATACTCAATGTAGGGATTAGCGCGCAAATGAAGTACGCACTAATACTCAATGTAGGGATTAGCGCGCAAATGAAGTACGTACTAATACTCAATGTAGGGTTTAGTGCGCACATGAAGTACGTACTAATACTCAATGTAGGGTTTAGTGCGCAAATGAAGTACGCACTAATACTCAATGTAGGGTTTAGTGCGCACATGAAGTACGCACTAATACTCAATGTAGGGATTAGTGTGCAAATGAAGTACGTACTAATTCTCAATGTAGGGTTTAGTGCGCGAATGAAGTACGCACTAATACTCAACGTAGGGTTTAGTGCGCAAATGAAGTACGTACTAATACTCAATGTAGGGTTTAGTGCGCACATGAAGTACGCACTAATACTCAATGTAGGGATTAGCGCGCAAATGAAGTAGGTACTCATACTCAATGTAGGGTTTAGTGTGTAAATGAAGTACGTACTAATACTCAATGTAGGGTTTAGTGTGCAAATGAAGTAGGTACTCATACTCAATGTAGGGTTTAGTGCGCAAATGAAGTACGTACTAATACTCAATGTAGGGTTTAGTGTGCAAATGAAGTAGGTACTAATACTCAATGTAGGGTTTAGTGCGCAAATGAAGTACGTACTAATACTCAATGTAGGGTTTAGTGTGCAAATGAAGTAGGTACTAATACTCAATGTAGGGTTTAGTGTGCAAATGAAGTACGTACTAATACTCAATGTAGGGATTAGTGTGTAAATGAAGTACGTACTAATACTCAATGTAGGGTTTAGTGTGTAAATGAAGTACGTACTAATACTCAATGTAGGGTTTAGTGTGCAAATGAAGTAGGTACTAATACTCAATGTAGGGTTTAGTGCGCAAATGAAGTACGTACTAATACTCAAAGTAGGGTTTAGTGCGCAAATGAAGTACGTACTAATACTCAATGTAGGGTTTAGTGCGCAAATGAAGTACGCACTAATACTCAATGTAGGGTTTAGTGCGCAAATGAAGTAGGTACTAATACTCAATGTAGGGTTTAGTGTGCAAATGAAGTAGGTACTCATACTCAATGTAGGGTTTAGTGCGCAAATGAAGTACGTACTAATACTCAATGTAGGGTTTAGTGTGCAAATGAAGTAGGTACTCATACTCAATGTAGGGTTTAGTGTGTAAATGAAGTACGTACTAATACTCAATGTAGGGTTTAGTGTGCAAATGAAGTACGTACTAATACTCAATGTAGGGATTAGTGTGCAAATGAAGTACGCACTAATACTCAGTGTAGGGTTTAGTGCGCAAATGAAGTAGGTACTCATACTCAATGTAGGGTTTAGTGTGTAAATGAAGTACGTACTAATACTCAATGTAGGGTTTAGTGCGCAAATGAAGTACGTACTAATACTCAATGTAGGGTTTAGTGTGCAAATGAAGTAGGTACTCATACTCAATGTAGGGTTTAGTGCGCAAATGAAGTACGTACTAATACTCAATGTAGGGTTTAGTGTGCAAATGAAGTAGGTACTCATACTCAATGTAGGGTTTAGTGTGTAAATGAAGTACGTACTAATACTCAATGTAGGGTTTAGTGTGTAAATGAAGTACGTACTAATACTCAATGTAGGGTTTAGTGTGCAAATGAAGTAGGTACTCATACTCAATGTAGGGTTTAGTGCGCAAATGAAGTACGTACTAATACTCAATGTAGGGATTAGTGCGCAAATGAAGTACGTACTAATACTCAATGTAGGGATTAGTGCGCAAATGAAGTACGCACTAATACTCAATGTAGGGATTAGTGCGCAAATGAAGTACGTACTAATACTCAGTGTAGGGTTTAGTGCGCAAATGAAGTACGTACTAATACTCAATGTAGGGTTTAGTGCGCAAATGAAGTACGTACTAATACTCAATGTAGGGTTTAGTGCACAAATGAAGTACGTACTAATACTCAATGTAGGGTTTAGTGCGCAAATGAAGTACGTACTAATACTCAATGTAGGGTTTAGTGCGCAAATGAAGTACATACTAATACTCAATGTAGGGTTTAGTGCGCAAATGAAGTACGTACTAATACTCAATGTAGGGTTTAGTGCGCAAATGAAGTACGTACTAATACTCAATGTAGGGTTTAGTGTGCAAATGAAGTACGTACTAATACTCAATGTAGGGTTTAGTGCGCAAATGAAGTACGTACTAATACTCAGTGTAGGGTTTAGTGCGCAAATGAAGTACGTACTAATACTCAGTGTAGGGATTAGTGCGCAAATGAAGTACGTACTAATACTCAACGTAGGGATTAGTGCGCAAATGAAGTACGTACTAATACTCAACGTAGGGTTTAGTGTGCAAATGAAGTACGTACTAATACTCAACGTAGGGTTTAGTGTGCAAATGAAGTACGTACTAATACTCAATGTAGGGTTTAGTGCGCAAATGAAGTACGCACTAATACTCAACGTAGGGTTTAGTGTGTAAATGAAGTACGTACTAATACTCAACGTAGGGTTTAGTGTGCAAATGAAGTACGCACTAATACTCAATGTAGGGTTTAGTGTGTAAATGAAGTACGTACTAATACTCAACGTAGGGATTAGTGCGCAAATGAAGTACGCACTAATACTCAATGTAGGGTTTAGTGCGCAAATGAAGTACGCACTAATACTCAATGTAGGGATTAGTGCGCAAATGAAGTACGCACTAATACTCAATGTAGGGTTTAGTGTGTAAATGAAGTACGTACTAATACTCAACGTAGGGTTTAGTGTGCAAATGAAGTACGCACTAATACTCAATGTAGGGTTTAGTGTGTAAATGAAGTACGCACTAATACTCAATGTAGGGTTTAGTGTGTAAATGAAGTACGTACTAATACTCAACGTAGGGTTTAGTGTGCAAATGAAGTACGCACTAATACTCAATGTAGGGTTTAGTGCGCAAATGAAGTACGCACTAATACTCAATGTAGGGTTTAGTGTGTAAATGAAGTACGTACTAATACTCAACGTAGGGATTAGTGTGCAAATGAAGTACGTACTAATACTCAATGTAGGGATTAGTGCGCAAATGAAGTACGCACTAATTCTCAATGTAGGGTTTAGTGCGCAAATGAAGTACGTACTAATACTCAATGTAGGGATTAGTGCGCAAATGAAGTACGCACTAATACTCAATGTAGGGTTTAGTGCGCAAATGAAGTAGGTACTAATACTCAATGTAGGGTTTAGTGCGCAAATGAAGTAGGTACTAATACTCAATGTAGGGTTTAGTGCGCAAATGAAGTAGGTACTAATACTCAATGTAGGGTTTAGTGCGCAAATGAAGTACGCACTAATACTCAATGTAGGGTTTAGTGCGCAAATGAAGTAGGTACTAATACTCAATGTAGGGTTTAGTGCGCAAATGAAGTACGCACTAATACTCAATGTAGGGATTAGTGCGCAAATGAAGTACGTACTAAGCTTTTTAACGTAACAGAGGTTTTGTTTGGGTGTCAGTCGATGCACGGTGACATCAGCACGCTGAAGACGACGCTGCTGGAGGGTTTCGCCGGAGCCGAGGAAGCTCGAGCTCAGAGAGAACTGAACCGAGACAAAGGGTATCTCCAGCTGCTCTACAAGAAACCTCTGGACCCACGCAGCGAGAACCAGCTGAAGGTAGAAGCCACTACACACACACACACACACACACACACACACAATAGTAGCAGAGATCTCATTATCGAATACGAATATATTATTACATAATGAGTTTGGCTTTAAGGCTCAGGAGCAGATATTACCCAGAATGCATTGCAGTCTGGTTTAATTTACGGCTAGTAACCGTGTCAGTGTTTGTTTAAGCCTCTGTGTTTGTTTAAACAGGAGATCCGCAGGTTGTACCAGTACGTGAAGTTCGCCGTGGAGGACGTTAATGACGTGTTAGACCTGGAGTGGGAAAAACATCTGGAGAAGAAGCGGAAACAGAAGTACGTGGTCCTTAATCCTCCGCTGTATAAAAATAAATCATTAAATAAAGCATTAAATACAAATGATTATTTATTTATCTATCTATCTATCTATCTGTTTATTTATTTATTATTTTTAATTTAATCATCAAAATCCGATTTGTTCATTGCGATGCGAAGCAGTCGGAAATCACAAACTGGCCAGTGTTTGATTTTTCTGAATCCGATCTTGGAGATTAGACCTTAAAAAACTACCTTTTAGCCTTTAAAAAGAAGAAAAGTTTAAGATCAGTTTGAAACTTTAATTATAATGTGTGCAAAAATACAGTGAAAAGGGGGGAAAAAATGTAAAAAAAAAAAAAAAAAAATCAAGTTTAAAAAATCTAAAATTAAAACAGTCAAAAATTTTAACATCAGCTTGGCTGCTTCTAGAGTTTGTAATTGTTATTTTAAAAAAAGAAAAAGGGTATAAAAAGATATTATGATATTGACAATATTCCAGAAATGAGAAAATAAAAGAACCAAGCTTAATTTTTTGAAAAAATGATTGATATTTCTGGGCGATATGACGATATAATATCGAGATCATGATACATTATGTCATTATATGCTTTTCTGATATATCGTTGACATTATGATATTGTTTTTAGGGTATATTTTTTATTTTTTTTATTAATTTATTTATTTTTAAATTAAATCCAGACTGATTGTAAGCAGCTGATATTAAAATTTTTAGTCTTTTAATCTGTAAAACGTTAAAAGCAAATTCACAGATTTTTTTATTTCTTTCTTTCTTTTAATTTTTTATGAGTAAAAGTATTTTTATAAATATAAAAGAAACATTTAAATGTAAGCATAATGTGTTGCTGGTCATTTGTTTAAAACCCTTTGTATCATGATACATATTGTGTGTCATAGAAATGTTTATGAGTATCGTGATATGATGTTTTTGTCGTATCGCCTCAGCCGTATTCTGAAGTACACTGCAGTCACTTCCTGAATTCATATGGATATACAGCTCTATTAATTTGTGCTGTTTTCAGACACATGATAGTCCCTGAGCGAGAGGCTCTTTACGCAGCTCTGGCCAACAACATGGACATCATCAACCAGCAGAAACAGAAGCTGGAGCATCTGGTGAGGGACCTGCAGAGCCTGAGACTCTACAACAAGACCTCCAGCCAGCTCGCGTCCACCTCCTCGCCATCTCCTTCATCATCCTCACAGGGGTAAAGACCTCCACATCACACCTAATTCAGCCGTACCTCAGTTTTACTCAACTCTAGCGCCCTGTAAATCCTTTTTCCCGTGTGTGTTGTAGTCTGGATAGCGAGCTGGAGAGTCTGAAAAACGCCTTGCTGAAGGCGAGTCTGGATGCGGCACCCAAAGCTCCTTCCAAATCTCCGTGTAAGCTCTTTTATAATATCTTAAAAAACAAAATATTATACAGACGTCACTAAATTTCCTTTGCATGCTAACAAACTAAATAATAACATCTTCTATGTAGTGCTTTCATGCAGAGAAATTCACTTGAAAGCAGTTTTTAGAAAATATATAAGATGCAAACTGCCTCAAAATCACTTTCATTTAATCGCAGTAATTTATTTTAAATCATTATCCTGATTTCTGTCGCTCTTTAGACTGTTTGTCATTCTGAGTGCAGCATGTCTCTGGTGTGTCTTTATAAAATTTCTACCAAAACAATCTCAGATTATCCAAAAAAAAATTAATGGATGCCTTAGATTTTTTTTTAGAACTAGTTATTCTTTATCAAAAGCTGCATCGTGTGTGAGAATATTCCGCCATTTTGCTTAAAAAATTATATTTTCTTCACCAGTTTAGACCAGATTTTGTTTATAAAGACACTGGAAGATTTTTTTTTTCCCCCAGATGTAATGTTTTATTCTTTTTTTCCTCACAGTATTTAGTTACACATGGTACAATCCATTAACTTTTAAACATAAGTGATATTTATAAAAAGTCAAAATACATGTGATGTAAGTTTAGGTTTTAAAAAAACATCTAAAGAGTGTGGATATGTGTTTAAATCATTTATGCATGAAAGGGTGAAGCAGTGACGCTGGACGCAACAGAGGTTTCAGAAAGTCAGGATTGTTTAGGGACCGTCTAAAAAGTGCCATGAGTGGACGTATTTGTAACATAAATTTCTAACCTGCTTCCTAAAACGATGGCAAAAAGCATAAATTCTTGTGTAGTGAATTAAAAATTTTTTTTTTAAAACACCTTTAGACAAATCAGTGGGCAGTGAATCTCTTCCTGCACTTTTTAGACGATCCCTTAATGATTCACCTTAAATATTAACACGCCGTTAGCGTTAATTTGTGTTTCTAAAAACATTAACTAAAGTGAAAATGAATATATTATATTTTGAGATGTAACTTTGATCATTTTGGGTGTTTGTTCATGAGAAACTGATGGAAAGTCTGTAAACTATACCTCATTTATCTTTTAATTATAATATACTAATCTTATTATAATATATAACAGTTATTTCACTGATACTTCTGTGAAATTTTTTTGAGCTACTTTTCCATCATCCCTCCTCGAGCATGACATCACAAGCAATATAACTGATCAATTTCTGGTACGAGGACGCCGTTAGCTCTGAGTATCCCGTGTCCATTTTGCTAAACGCTACATGCGTGCATGCGTACTTTGTATTTTTTAGTTCGTAGCGTGTGCCATGACTGTATGTTCGGCCGATGCTGTTCATTCCTGTTCAGACCTTCTGCAGATTTGCATAAATTTGCCAATGGCATTTACATCGGGTTTGAGTCAGGGTTTTAAATCTAACGCAGCATTGAAACAGTGAAAGAAATGCAGGAAAGGAGCAAACTGAAGAGGAAACGCACCTACAGAGACTTTCAGTCTGGCGTATTTTCTATAATACACACAAGGTAAGCGACTTCATTTCACTGAAGTTATCTCTAACTCTCTTTCTCCAGCTAAGATGACTCCGGTGAAGCAGTCTCAGCTGAGGAACTTCCTGTCCAAGCGTCAGACTCCACCTGTACGATCCACAGCTCCAGGTATCTCCTCCGTACACGATACTGGGAATTATTCGAACTCTTACGCTAGCTTTTATGGTTTTATTACGCTATTACAGAAGACACACGTTACTCCTTTTTAGAATGAAATAGAATATAAACAGTTTAGATGTTGTACATTGTCATTATTCATGTGTCATCTCCTGGAAATTGTGCATCTGTGTGTGTGTGTGTGTGTGTGTGTGTGTGTGTGCGCGCGTCTGTGTGTGTGTGTGTACGCGCTATATAATTAGCCTCGGTGGGAGCTTATAGCCTTTCGCAACATACTAAATAATAACTCGCTTGTGTTTATTTATACTCGCTGTTCAGTGGGAGAGTTTTATCATAGAGGAGAAGTGTTTATTAAAGACAGCGGTCTGAGAAACTCGCGTCTCTGCGTCGCCCCCGAGCCACGTTTACCCATGATCCTCTGCAAATACGCATTAACGCAGAAGTATAAATCAGGCTTTACAGTCAGAGGTGAAGCTGTAGCTGTAACAGAGGAGAAGAGGGAAAAAAAAAAGTGAGGGAGCGAATGTTTACAGCTGCTATAACGTTAGTGAAAACAGGAACTAACTTGTTTCGCCGACACTAAATGTAACTATAAACAGATAAAAAGTGTCATTCTTTAATAAATAAATTTCTGTGATACAAGAGGAATAAAACACCTAGGGGAAAATAGTCAGCTTTTAACTCCGCTTCATCACACCGCTGTTGTTGTTGATTATTTTACTGTAACAGTAAATTAACTGGGGGGTTTGAAATTATTAAGTTATTTTACGTTTGTTTTTAACGTTGTTTTTGTTACACATAACATATTTGTGAAGGAAACCTGGCAACACTTTTTGTACTTATAGTCAAAAGTCTATTCTAAAAGGCTATAACATGTTTGATGAAAATGTATGTGGACCCGTTAAAATATGTATCAACTTTAAATAATGTTTTAACCAAATTACAGTCAGGTCCAGAAGTATTTGGACGATGACAGAGTCTGGTCAATTAACTTCTTGTCAGTCAATTGTCCACATACCTTTGAGCCCCTGAAAAGGAAAGTACTTTGCTTAAAATGGCTGTAATCCCTAAATGGTAAATGCCATATTTTTTTGTGGAACCTTTTAAAATAAAGCTGAAAGTCTACACTTCGATCACATCTCGATTGTTTTATTTCAAATCCATTGTGGTGGTGTAGAAAAGCCAAATCACAAAAACTCCGTCATTGTCCAAATACTTCTAGACCTGTCTGTGTGTG
This sequence comes from Pangasianodon hypophthalmus, assembly GCF_027358585.1. Classification (NCBI taxonomy): domain Eukaryota; kingdom Metazoa; phylum Chordata; class Actinopteri; order Siluriformes; family Pangasiidae; genus Pangasianodon; species Pangasianodon hypophthalmus. The sequence continues at coordinate 1,600,681 of NC_069736.1, read as the reverse complement.
TGTGTGTGTATATATATATATATATTCACAAATAAGCAATACGTAATTCACAAGTTATGATAAAATATGCTACAACTTATTTTACTAAAATGAAATATGCACATTTTTAGGCAGATAAGGCAGCTCGCACTCCATGACTGTGTAGATGAGGGCTTGCATCAGTGTGTGCGACTGGTTCTCACACAACACTGCAGGACCGGGGGAGAAAACTATTTCTGTCAGGGACGGTCGTGGGAAATGCGCAACAACCCGCAAGTGTTCGGAGAAGAAAGCTGTGTTCACACGTAACGGCTCTTTTGAAGCCGTCAGCACCAGTTTTACGTGATAATCCTATGGAGTGGACCGAGCGTTACGTTACGTACGTTGGACCGTTACGTGCGTGAACACAGCCTAACTTTGTTTAGCTACCTAGCCACGTTAGATACTAACGTTAGTTCAGTCGAGGTATCTTTATGTAACGTCAACTAACTAGCTATCTGTGTAAGTTAGCTAGGTTAACAATTTCTTTAGTCGTAAAATAGGCTACATTAGTTACATCTTTTCTCCATCTGCTGTCGCTGTTGTTAACATCCACAAGAATTACTCCCTAACCAAAAAAAAAAAAAAAAGTTTATACTTTATTTATTCTGTGCTGAGGCTTACCTTATCGACTGTTTGCAACTCGCTTATCCGAGTCGAAGTTGTAGTTGTAACTACCATCCTGAGTTGATACGGAGAAATATCCAATCAGCTGTTTGATTAGCTTAGTG
>NC_069736.1:1582432-1594932 GCF_027358585.1 Pangasianodon hypophthalmus | reverse complement strand
CTGACAAAAAATACAATTATGTCTCTTTATACGTGTAAACACGTACAGTATTCCCATATAACGGGATCAGATTTATTCCTTTTTTTCCCTCCGATTTTCCAATCCTCCATTTTTTCCTGGTTTCGGCCTGATACTGTCCTGGGAATCAGATTGGTGCCATCCTTAATTTTTTAATAGTAAACTTTGACATAAAACTAAGTAATGAATTAATAAATGTAAAAGTAATGGTTTGAAGTTTCAGTTTCAGTTACTTCTAACATATTTTATAAACAAACTTTATACCTTATACACTGTTTGGCCAAAAGTATGTGCACCCCTGATGATCACACCCAGATGTGTTTCTTCCCCCAAACTGTTACCACAAAGTCTGAAGCACACAGTTGTATAGAATGTCTCTGTGTGCTGTAGCATTACAGTTTCCCTTCACTGGAACTAAGAGACTCAAACCTGTTCCAGCATGACAACGCCCCCGTGCACAAAGCGAGCTCCATGAAGACATGGTGTGTGAAGGTTGGAGTGGAAGAACTCGAGTGTCCTGCACAGAGCCCTGACCTCAACCCCACTGAACATCTTTGGGATGAACTGGAACACCGACTGAACCCCAGACCTCCTCGACATCCCAACATCAGCACCTGATCTCACTAATGCTCTTGTAGCTGAATGATCACAAATCCCCACAGCCACGCTCCAACATCTAGTGGAAAGACTTCGCAGAAGAGTGGAGCTCATTATAACAATGTTATAAGAATAAATCTGGAATGAGATGTTCAGCAAGCACATATGGGTGTGATGGTCAGGGGTGCACAAACTTTTGGCCATATAGTGTGCCATAGAGCTGTTTCAGGAACCGTTTTTATCACTTCTGATGTATTCTGTAAACATAGCGTAAACAGTGGTCCATTCCTGTCAGAGTAATTTAGCTAATTTCTTTTCTATATAATAATATAATATAATAATAATAATAATAATAATAATAAATAATTACAGTTATTGATTGATTTCCTGTCTTTCTTACTCTTTCTATCCTGCAGCTCCTCCATGTCTTCATCTGCAGATCAAACCTTTCAGCAGGTTCTGGCGACCGTCGAGGCCAAAAAAGTGAGTACTGCAAACTACAGCAGCCTGAATTAGCCTGAAGCACCGAGCCGGATCTGTCGCTCCGGATCTCTAATCAGTGCAAAGAACCGTCGCCTTCGCATCACGTCACTCACATGTATAGAATGTGCATTATTTTATTATACTGTCTTTAAGTGTGTAAGGAATAAATCACCGTGTGTCACGCTGTGATAGTCAAACAATCAACGACGCTGTGGTGTGATGAAGCGGAGTTACTGTTGATCATTTTACAATAACAGCACGTCCCTGAGTGTTTTATTCCTTTTAAAGAACGACATGTCATACTTTTTATCCGTTTAGAGTTACATTTAATGTCATGGAGCATCCACGAAACGAATTCTCACTCACGTTGTAGCAGCTTTATATCATTTTCTCACCAGCTTCTCTTTTTTCACTCTCTGGAAGACAAAAAAAAAAAAACCACGCAGATTGTCATGTTACCAAGAAACCGGAAAGAAACGCCAAAAACCCCTCTGTCCTGAAAATATCGGAAAAGTTACTGATTGACTGCTGACACTAGAAACGCTTCCATCATCATTTCAACGATTTATTTTTTTTTTAGTCCGTTTCTGAGGAGCGTCAGCTGGACAAGTCCCTGTGAACGTGCTGTTCCTATAGAAACCATAACGAGCGCATTAACATAAACTCATAAAATGTGTGTTGCAGCGTGCACAGCTAAAAGAAAATTAATCAACGCCATGTGACCAATCAGAATCTGGAACTCGGCAGTGCAGTGGTGTAAAATTAAATCTCATTTGTATGCGTTTATGTCACACTTTAAAAAAAAAAACGAACAAAACTTTCATACCAGGAATTTATCCTTATGCAGACGTGTTTCATTTCTTTTCTTTGTTCCGTGCACACACAATTATAAACACGGCGTATTTTACCCGGAGCTGCCGAAGCAGCGTCGTCGGTCTCATGGTGGGAGTAAAGAGACGCCGGTGAGGTAATGTGAAATACCCCAGACCCGTCTGAAATTCTAGCAGGAGAGTGAAACATGTGACGGCGCTTAATGACGAGAGTGTGTTTTCACTCAGCACGTAAAACGCAGAGGGTCAGTCGGAGGTCATAACTGTTGGTTTGTTTTATTATTAGATGAGAATAAATCGAGTAGAAAATGATATCGATACTACAGTCAGGTCCCAAAGTTTAATTTGTTGAAGTATTCAGTAAAGACATACCTGTGAGCCTCTTTATTTTTCAGGAATATTTGAATATGTATCTGTGAGAAATCCTGAGATGAAACTAAGATCAGGCTGAAAGTTGACTTTGTACTTATAAATAGGAACAAAAAAGTCTGTATTCATAAGCATGAACAAAGATTTTTTAAAAAAATGTGTTAAAAAATAAATAAATAAATAAACTGATAGGGAAAAAGTATTCATACACTGCAAATTACTAACATTAGCATTTCATTACACAGCTTTTGTTGTCAATAACAGCTCAGAGACTCTTATGTTAAGAATTAATTTGTGATTCAGTTTCCTCTGTCCTTCCTCTTTCCATTATCATCTTCAATTCCCCAAGGTTACGAAGGTATGAACTCGCTAGTTATTTTGATTCTTGAGTTATTTTGGCTGTAAGTTCGTTTTGTTAAAACGTCCATCTTCTCCCCAGATTCAGTTTCTCCGTCGACGAGATAAAATTCTCCTCTAACATGCACCAGAACATTAACATTTCCATTAACATTTTCTTCCATGACGTTTAATGCTCCAGCGCCGTTTGCAGACAAGCGGCCGCATATCATGATGCTCCCACCACCGCGCTTCACTGTATGCTATGGTATCGTGCATATTGTTCCAGAAGGGTTCCGATCTTTCTAAACACCTTTAGACGCACGTCTCTGTGCTTCTAACTGCTTCAGCCATGGAGTTTAGCCTGAGGTGTAGGAACGGAGATGATTGCAGTACATTTCGTCGCTTATTGTTCTCAGTATAACTGTTGTTTCTGCTGCTTTCAGGTCGTCCTGCAACTCTTTTCAAGTGGCTTCCGTTTTATCATCCTTATCATTAGTCTGAGAAATCTTGCATGGATAATGAGTTGTTGTTCCATGAACTTTCCACCTGCATATTATCGAACCAGTTGTGCTGGAGTTTTTGCTACGGCTCTGCAGCTTTTTCCATTCGAGTGTTGTTTATTAAGAACTTTAGGAAGCTCCTTCACCTTCACTATGATTGCTGAATGTTGCATGAAATCTTCATGCATGAAACCAATGGCAACGTCATTTATAATGACACCAAGTGCAACTTCTATGAGAGCATTTATATCTAGAACTTGATTTATTTTTATTTAGATTTAGAATTATAAGTACAAATGTAAGACATGATGTGTGTAAATTTGCAATATATGCACAGGAAGTACATTTAAATAACGAAAAGAAGTGTCTGAGTAATTATTTCCCCTCATTGTATACAATTTCCTTATTATTTATTCCCTAAAAGACTCCACAGTAATTATGCTTCTCTGAGTTATTTATGAGTTATACTTTATTGTCTGTGTTGCATCCCTTTTTATCTTCTTTACTGAAAATATAAATTGCGTTAGTTCTCGGTCTCTGAATTTTATACTTATAAAATGTTATGTCATGTTACAGGACGCTAATCATTCAGCGTGTAACGGCATATTAATGTGTCCTTTTTTCTATATTTTAACTCCGTCTTCTTCAGAATTCCACCCAGAGCGCAGTAAAGGTTCATCTTCCGGTCACAGAGAGCGCTCCGGCCCAAGCTGGCTTTGTGTTCGGTAAGAATTCTCACTTTGGAAATTCACGATCTCGCGTTTTGCTGTCGTTTCCATTTCCGATTTTATCGTACGATGAAATGTTTACGGTTTATTTTTACTTATTTTTTCATTTAATGATGCTGTACCCTCTACTTAGTGCACTACACAGTGCTCAGTATGATGATGTTTGAGATTTAGACACAGAAAGCTCTAAAGCTGGCACTCAGATGTCTCTCATGTTTTTTGGCTGAGATTAAAGTATTGGCACCCTTGACCTTTAATTGCAGGTCTTGTGCTCAGTGTTTTACCCAAGTTCGATATGTGAAAGCACCCTGATGGAGATTGATTAGTAATTATATAATTATTAGATCATTATTCTGTCCTGTTTATTTCTTTATTATTAGTAGTACTATTATTAGTAGTAGTGGTAATGGTGTTTATAAAACTGCGTGTGTGTGTTTAGGTCTAACCAAACCTGACACTGCTGCGCCATTCAGCTTGACCTCGTCTCTGGAACAGCAGAGCAGCAGAGGAGTGTGAGTGTGTATTTATTTATATTAATAACTAAAATCTTAAAGACCATTTTCACCTAATAATTAACATCCATAATTAATTGCAGATCACCTGCAGGATTCACCTTCAACCTGAGTGCCACGTCATCTCAATCTCAGGCAGCGAACACTTCTCAAAGTAAATATGTGACCTTGTAATCATCTGAAAGAAGCTGTAATTGTTGGAAATTTTTTTTTCCTTACATTCATAAAGGTTGTATGTAGAAATTGAACTCTTAGCTCTGTTTCTTTTTTTCTCTCCACTCTCCATTTTGAAAAAGGTGTGACCCAGGTGGGTAAAATTCCCCAGAAACCTGCCAGTTCTGTCCCGAGCTCGATGGGGGAACCAGGCAAAAGCTCCACGATTCCCCCGTTCCAGGTTCCCAAAGCTCAAGAAGACTCTCTCGGCTCTTTCTTCGGTCTCAGAGTTGGCCCAGGAGACGAGGTTAAAGAATCCCCTAAGCCCAATATGGCCTTCACCTTCAAGCCGTCTGGAAGCGCAGGTCCTGGCGCGACGTTCACTTTCGGAAACCCTTCGAAACCCGTCGCCGCTGGAAACGACTCGGATTCGGGCAGCGCTACAGCGGATGCGTCTAAAAATCCAGGAATTTTTAAGCCTCCTGAGTGCGCAGCATCATCGCTGACCAGCAAAACGTTCTCCTTTACGTCTGCGTCGTCTGCGTCCGTGCCGTCCTTCAGCTCCCTGCTCGCGGCTCCTCTTCCTCAGGAAACGCCCTCCGTAGCCGAGAAACCTCCCGAACCCGAACCTTCTCCTCCACCCGAGTCGATTTCCGCCACGACGCCTGAAGAACCTCATTCAGAGCCGAGTCCTGAACCTTCCGCTGTCTCTACGGCCACTCCGTCTCCGGCGTCCGTCACAGAAGAAACTCCGCCTTCCCAACCCAAGCAGGAAGAGGCAGAAAATCCGTCGACCCAAACAGCGACCGTTCCCGAGGCCACTCCCACTCCCACACCCACGGTCACATCTACACCGCTTCCCGCCGAGACGGTGCCTGTAACGGCGTCGAAACCCGTCCAGGAAACGACGCCTGCTACTACAGCCAGCTCTGCTCCGGTAGAACAACAACAACAACAACAACAGCAACAACAACAACAACAACAACCACCAGCACCAGCACCAGCAGCAGCAGAAGCAGCAGCTCCACCCTCCACCACGCCGGGCTCCATCTTCACCCAGCCAGCTGTGAGCTCCAACAGTACAACGTTAACAGTCACCACCTTCACCCCGGTCATCAGTACAGCAGGTAGAGCAGCTCCTCCCATCTCATTTACACCTGTTTCACCATGTTTAATCAGTTTGCAAATACATTAGAATATTAATGAGCCTACACCATTAAAGCACATATTTAGCTTGATTTTACGTTTCGTAAAAAAGTTGAATCTCTAATGGATCCCTAATCACAAGATTATACTCACTACTGAGCGCAAATTGGGACTCAGGAGCTACTTTGTCTTTTTTATCTTTTCTTTTCTTTTTTTTTTTTTTTTAATTTTAATTGTAATACGAAAAATTGCATAATTGACATGCATTTATTCGGATTCCTTTTTTTCTACATCACATATAAAAACATAAAAAATTAGTTTTAATTCATTCAAACATGCTAATACGTGCACCTTTAAGAACCTTTTTCTTTTTTTTTTCTCTCTTCTTTGCCCTAATTTCTCTCTCTCTCTCTCTCTCTCTCTCTCTCTCTCTAACTCCTAGGAGTGGCTTTAATAATCCAAAAATAGTTTATATACATATAAACTTTATTATATAATTCTTATTAAAAGGGGAAAAAAGAGCACATAAATGTAACGAATGTTTGAATTTATTATTTAGTTAATTGTAGATTTTGAAATCGTTTCTTGATTTCCTTTTTTTTTTTTGGCTGTAATGAAGCTGTGTGTGTATGTATGTGTGTGTGTGTGTGTGTGTATATATTAATATATTTATGTTACACACGTGCGTTTTCTTTGATTATTACGTAGCTGTCAGTACGTCTGCTCCAGCTCCGACTCCAGTGTTCTCTCAGACGGTCAGTACCTGCTCCACCCCTGCGTTTGGATCTTCAGGATTCGGTGTTCCTTCCACCACGTCCAGTTTTGGAAAACCGGTTTTCGGACAGCCGGCATCCGTCGGATTCTCCTCGGCCAGCGGCTTCACTTTTGGCCAGTCGGCGTTCGGGGGCAGCTCCGGGTTCGGACAGACGGCTACTCCGAGCTCGGCTCCTGCTCCGGCGTCCAGCAGCGGGGGGGGAAGTGGAGGAGGAGGAGGGCTGTTCGGTTCGGTTAGCTCCACCAACGCCAGCTCCTTCTCGTTCGGGTCGAGCAGTACCAGCTCCGGAGCGAACACCGGGACGAGCATCTTCGGACAGAGCAGCGCTCCTGCTTTCGGGCAGAGCGGCAGCACCTCAGGGTTTGGACAGGGATCCTTATTCGGATCTAACGCGGCCACGACGACGACGTCTTCAGGGTTTAGCTTCGGACAGCCTACTGGTAAGAGCTTCGTGTTGTCTTATTGCTGAATTACAGTGTTTTATTCCTCTTATACCTCAGCAATTTACTAATGACTTTATCCATTTATAATTAAATCCACAAAACAAGTTAGTTCCTGTTCTCACTTACGCTATAGCAGCTATAAACAGTCGTTCACTCACCAGCCTCTCTTTTTTTTTTTCTCTCTCTCTCTCTTGATATTGAAGACAAAATAAATAAACAAACAAATAAATAAATAAAGACAGCTTGTCATGTTAAGTAAGGCTGGGCGATATGATATGATCATATAAATATTAATAAATATATATATAATTCTGGTATATCGCGGATATCGTTTTTTTTTTTTTTTTAATTAAAATATTTTGGATTTTTTTTATATATATATATATATAGTTACAAACTAACTCGAAGAAGCTAATGTTAATTTTTTTATTTAATCTTTAAAACTGTAAAATGTTTTTTTTTTCCTTCACTGTTAAATATTTTGTATTTTTGTTTATTAATAAATATATTAATAAATCCTATTACTAAAGTTTACTTAAAAAGTAAAAAAAAGTTTACTAAAACTTACTTAAGTTATTGGAACTTAATCTTATGGTTTATTATTTATTAAGATTTTATTTAAAAAGCCACACTGCTGTATTTACGGTAGTTTGTGAGCAAACCTATATATCATGATGCATCTCATGTATCGTAGAAATTTTCCTCTGAGAATTATGATATGATATTTTTGTCATATCGCCCCACCCCTAACGCTGAAGCGTAAAGTCTGTCCTGAAAACGTCTGAAAAGTTACAGCTTCACCTCTGACTGTGACAAAGCGCTGACACTGGAGACTCCTTCCGTAAATGTTGTGGGAATAAATGTTACAGGAAGCTTCACCAATCAACAATCACATGTGGAGTGTCCAAGGTGCAAAAATACTTTGAAAAGACTCAAAAGATACGATGATGATAACAACAATGCATCATATATCGAATAAATTAAGTTAATTAGTTACAGTTTGCTAAATATAGCTATGTAAAAGCTAATTATTCAGCAGCGTATTTGGTGTTTGTCCGTGTCGGTTTTATCTCAGGACGCCTCATCTAGGGGCGTGGCCTGTGCTCTGACGATCTCACCCGTTCCTACAAATTCCCAGAATTCTCTTGCAGCTGATCCGTGGTCACCTTCAGCAGCTTCCTGTCGGGAATTTCACTGCGACTTTGGAATGAATGTTTCAGTTCCACCTGTTTTTGTTTTTTTAGCTCAGGGGTCAAATTCCTCCCTGGGAAGAATTCGCTAATAGAGACATTACTCAGAGGGGAATTTCGCTTCGTTCGCTTTGTTCAGGTTTTATTTCATTTATTTCTGTGTTTAGAGGAAACATTAATGTTCTGACTGTGCAGATTTGCTTTAACTTCTTTAATATTCAGATAATAATATTAGATAATATTTCTAATAATAATAATAGATAATATTCAAACAAAATATTGCTGGAAATTAAGCTACAGTCCACTTTCCACAGTATCGTAGGTATCATCGGTGTGTTTATAACCCTGACAAATTTCATTCCGTTGTTGCTTAACCAGCTGTTAAAATCTATTTTTGTACGTATTATATCATTATTCTTAATTCTTCTCATGAAATAATATAATGACTTCCAATATTTACACCTTAAGTATCATCGAAACCATCATTTTCATACGAATGTTGCTAAAAGTCTGCTAAATACTGTATATGTTCTACTCACTGCTTAAAATGTTAAAATTTTTATCTTGTTTGTCATTAAAAGCCTTAAAAATAAAACCTTAATCACATTTAATATTTAGGCTCTGATATTTAATATTAAGGCAAACTTAAGAAGTATTGCAAGCTTTGCGGGAAAATATATCTGTTAAATGAACAAAATGACACCTCCAGCTTTGCATAGGTTTGTTTTAATGAATATGCGAATGTGGGCGGAGTCAATGCAAATTGAGTTATTTGAATAAAATTATTGCCGTTGACTAAAAGCTGAAAGTCACTTCAGGAACAGGGGTCACATGCGTGAATGAATGTGTCCGAAGGGCATGTATTAAATTTGATAAAGATAAAATTACACAATGTGTTAGCTTTTAATAACAAAATGGGATTACAGCTTAGTATCGCAAAATTAAACAAAAAAAAAAAAAGCGTTTCGTAGCATTTAAATAGAGACTGAAAAGGTTTTTTTACGTTGATATTTTATACAGATTTACGGCACAGCTCATAGACTTCATTCTCCATTAAAGTCAGCGAGATGGACGCAGAATTATCTGGAGCAATTTATTTATCGCCCAGTACACACAGATTAGCACGTGTTATTTACGTTCTTGGGAGATCAGTGCCTTATTTATTTATTTATTTATTTATTTATTTATTTATCTTTCCCTTCTTCTCCCACTCTAGCGGCGTTTGGCAGCACCTCGACTTCATCAGTGTTTGGTCAGCAGCCGAGCACCAACAGCGTCTTTGGCCAGGTAAAGTGTTAAATATCGTCGTTGTTATTATTTCCATCAGATTTTTTTATTTGATTCTGTGTCAGGTTTGTGTTTTTCCCACTTCACTCTGAGGTATTTAATCACTTAGCACATTTTAAGAAGCCTAGAATCTAAAAACTGTGATGAAAGCATAAATTTTTTTAATAATGTTGGTTCAGACCATTTGTTGCATAAAGAATCGAACACAATTCTGCAAAACACCAGAGCCCATAGCGCTTTGGTGTAATTTTATCAATTTTCCCAGCGTTTATCCGGGAGTGTTCGTGCTAGCTGTGTCGTTTGTGTTTAATCTCGTGGTTTAAATCGGCGTACAATCGTTTTTCTCCTCTAATTCTCCGTGTTTTTCTCCCGACAGCCGTCGTCCAGCGGAGGTTTGTTCGGTTCAGGGGCGGCCAACTCCTCCAGCTCCTCAGGCGGAGGATTTTTCAGCGGTTTGGGAGGAAAGCCGAGCGAAGACGCTGCCAACAAAAACCCGTTCGGATCCACCAACACCGGCGCTTTCGGACAAACCAATCAAACAAGTGAGGGTTCGGTGTTCTAGCGCCAGAAATCTTACTCTGATCAAGAGTCTAGAAAGTAGACCATGTTATGATATGATATGATTTTAGGAGATATTGTGACATCTTACTGTTACATTTTTTTTTTTATCATTATTATTATTTTTTTTTTAGTTATAAAATAATTGACAGCAGCTGATTTAATGTTTGAAAGATACTTAATTGTAAAATGTCGTTTTTCTTTCTTAAAAGGTTCTTGTTCATTTTTTTTCGCCTTTTCAGTGTTAAATTACGTTATTTCAGGTGTAATGTTTTCTCTTTAATCTTTAATCTTTATTGAAAAATATATCCAGCTTCTTTAGTTTTTTTTGTTACGTAAAATTAGAATTCATGTAACAACTTTAACTAATAAAAAACATCTGAAGAAGCTGGATGTTCAGACAGTAGTTCCGGCTGTAACGTGAAAGACGGGTTTATATTAATGCGCTCGTTCTAATGCGTTATCGTTTCTATAGTAACAGTTCATTCACAGGGACTCGTACAGTAGACGCGCCACGTAATCTAAGACTAATAATAAACGGAGTTTTAAAAAAATTGTGTTATTAAACAAAGTAAAATGTATATTTGTTGATGTGGGAGTTTTTCTGTCAGGAGATGTATATTTAATATTTATGTAAGGAGTCTCCAGTGTCAGCGCTTTTGTAACGCTTTTGAAAAGTCTTCGGGACAGAGCAGTTTATGCTTTCCGGTTTCTCTGTAACAGAATGACGGACAGAGAGAGAGAGAGAGAGAGAGAGAGGGGGAGGCTGGTGAGGGAATGACTGTTTATCGCAGCTTTAACGTAAGCAAGAACGGAAACTAACTCCTCTCTCGGATGTTCTACATCATTGTATCTAACTATAAACCGTTAAAATGTGTGACGTGTCGTTCATTAGTAAATTAAACATTGCAATCGTTTGCAAATTGTTGTGGTATCAGTGGAATAGCGCACTCCAGACGGTGCTGTTATATTGTTATATGCAAATGATGCATGCTGGGGGGGGGGGTGTGATACATCACAACGCGCAGCGAAGTGCATTTATTTCCGGGTGTTTTTTTCTTACAGAATCGTCCATGAGCGTTTTGGTTTAATGCGGCAATACCGACTGTTTTGCTGACCGTTTGTAGCAAAGCTATATATCGTGTATCGTGATATTATTATTTTTTTTTTTTTTTTTTTTTTTTGGGTCATATCCCTCATCTCTAACTGGAACATAATAACACTCACGTTGTTATTATCATCATCACACTTTATTGTGTCATTTTTTAAAATTTTTTATGCCAACTCTGCCACCTTTCCTGGCGTACAGACAGCCAGGATGGAAACGCTGCTGTTCGCACACACAGTTAATGACTGGAGGAATAAATAGCTGCTTTGGTATGTGGTGGATAAAGTGTGGATGTTTTCCTAGCTCAGCTGCAGAGGGTTAGACAGGAGGTGACACGAGGGGAGGCACCGTTACTCAGAATAGCGTTCACTCTGTCGCACTTGTGCTCTTCAGCACGCTGTAGTTTATAACTGCTATAATCTGTTAGGCCAAGTTCAGATTTCAGCCTGATTTTATACCACAGCGCTGCTGAAGCTTTATACTGATGCGCTTGTTCTAGTGCCTTATCGTTTCTATAGTAACAGCTCATTCACAGGGACGGTTATTTAACATTTATGGAAGGAGTCTCCAGTGTCAGTGCTTTGTAGCAGTCAGTTTCTGACATCCTCAGGAACATGTCTCAGTAAACTGCGTGTTTTTTTTTTTTTTTTTTTTGTCTTATTAACGTGAAGAAAGAGAAAACGACGGTTTATAGCTGCTATAACATGAGTGAGTGAGAACAGGCCGTTCTACAAACATTAAATGTATCTATAAACAGATAAAAAGTACATTTCTTTCCATTATAAATAAAAAATTGTACTGACTGGCAAAAAAAGCTGTGGTGTAAAAGGAATAAAACGCTTCAGGACGTGCTGTTATAGGAAAATAATCAACTTTGAGGAGGTAGCAGTAACTCCGCTTCAGTCGCTGATTATTTTCCTATAACAGCATGACCTCAAGCGTTTTATTCCACTCGTACCACAGCAGTTTGGCCAGAATTGCAATTAAAGAGTGCCACGTCATACATTTTAGTCGTTTTTAGTTATATATCATGTTTTGCAAAGTCAGTGAAATGAGTTCGTTTAGGAAGGAGTCTCCAGTTTCAGTGCTTTGTAATGGTTAGAGGTTACAAAGAAAATTGTCGTGGTGTAAGAGGACTAAAACACCATCAGGACGTGCTGTTACTGGAAAATAATCAACTTCCCGGTGGTGAAAGTAACTCTGCTTTATCACTCCACCCTGTTGTTGATTATTTTCCTATAACAACACGACACACGCAGTGTTTTATTCCTTATGTATGGAAGCAGCTGTGTGTGCTGAGGCTTAGTAACCCGTGTGATTTAAAGCATGCTGTGATGTGATGGTTGATTTTTTTTGTTTGTTTGTTTGTTTGTTTGTTTTGCGCAGGTGGTAATCTGTTTGGGAACAGCGGCGCGAAGGCGTTCGGCTACGGAGTTTCGACGTTTGTAGAGCAGAAGCCGAGCG
>NC_069736.1:1562432-1577432 GCF_027358585.1 Pangasianodon hypophthalmus | reverse complement strand
CATTGAAACCTGTGCATTTCAAATTCTTGCACTTTAACCAGTCAGATTAATTCCTTTAAAAGGATTTAGTCATTAATTAAATGATTTATAAAGTGTAAGGTGACTTTAAATACAAGAGGCTGTTTGATTTCAGGGGTTTTCAGAGTGGCTAAGCTTTTAAAGCTTCATATTTGCCTGTTTTATTTTTATTTTTTTTATTTATTTATTGCGTAATATCAGACCTTAAGCGTATTAATTGTTTTTGGCCAAATGGCGAGGTAAATCAAATGTTCTGTATTAAGAAGGACGTTTATCCTCTTATGACGTGAAAACACCATCCATGTGATCCACGTTCGCTGATTCGACATTTATTTCTTAATTTATGACGTCGCGCAACATTTCATCTGATTAGATTCTGTTAAAAAAAAAATCAGTTTTACAGTTGTTCATGGGAAACTCTTATTCCGTGAGATTATCTGGGAATAATAACGGATTATAATAAGGGATTATTCTCGTGTATTCCAGCTCTCATCCGTCTCCTCGGCATTCCAGCGCTCCACGTGAAGGCGTTTAACTCGGAGCGGTGAACCGGTGCGGGGGTTAGATTATGGAAAGATAATCCCAGGTTCATGTGCCTGTTTCAGATTACACACACACACACACACACACACACACACCTCAGTGTTTCTGACCATGTGGCCCTGAGTTTTATTCTACAGAAAAACTGCTGAGTTCTTGCTCCTTCCTGTGTGTGTAAGTCACAAGCATTTGGGGAATTTTTTTCCTGCGTTAAAAGTCTTGGAAAAGAAAATGGCCAAAATGTCACACTTGTGAAACTGGAATCAAGATGAACAGCTTTATTTCTCAGACATGCGTAAATATATTCATCAGCATATTTTCAGACGTTTGTTCACTTCAACGCATTTGCTTGTTTTTTTTTTTTTTTTTTCTTACACATAATTTTTTAACTGCACATTTCAGTACATTTGTGCGTCTAACACTCGACCCTTATTTGACTCTTAGTTATGTTTAAAATATTACTATAGTGACAAACACTCCATGAATAAAATCATTTCAAGCTAAAATAAAAATTTTATGTATTTGTTATACTTTGTGCCAGTGTCGCAAATTTCTCTCTCTCGTGTTCCTGGACTGGCTTCTAACAAATAACGCGACTGCAGTAGCTAATCAAACATTTACGATTGTTAAAGCTGTTCATATTTAAACTTAAAAAATCATGTGGAGTAAAATTTTCTGCTTCTGAAAAGCACTTTCATGCCTCTCAGTCGAGAAGAAGGTCAGCTGCCAAATATCGGCTCTTATATTGGGGTCAGAGGTCACCGGTATTTCTGTCTAAGTTTAACGCACATCACCTGCATGAGAGAGATGGATAGATAGATGGACAGATGGATAGATAGAGATCAAGCATTAGGAAGCTTTAGTATGCATTAGAAATAAGAGTAGATTTAGATTTATTAATAAAAATTGCTCAAAATTCATACTGTCACCCTTAAATTACAGTTTCTTCCATTTTATGATTCCAGAGCTCTTTATAACTTGAATAAAATGTCACATTAATGCTAAATAACACAATCGAACGTATAGGATGTTAGCGAAAGGTACAGAAATGTTGCATGCAATTCTAATAACAATGAAGATGAAAGAATGAGTAATATTTTACACCATGCATTGCCATAGTTTTGTTGCATTTTATTATTTTATCTGTTTATTTCTTTATGTTTTTGTTACAGTGGGAAAAAAAGTCACTGTTTTTCCTTTGTATATTTTTTTTTTTTTGGAATTTATAAAAAAAAAAAAATAAAAATTTATAATAATAAAATGTCTAATAATAAAATGGTGGTAAAATGTTGCTTGCTAGTTTCAGTGACGAAAGAAGAAAGCATAAAACTTTTGTAATATTTATTAACCTTTTTCTTTCATTTTTTTTCCCCTTTTTTTTCTCCACGTTTCCAGCTTTGCGTCTCCCCCCAGCGGCCCCACCTTCGGCAGTCTGGCTAGTCAGAACAGCACACCAACCTTCGGTAGTTTGGCTCAGCAGAGCCCGGGATTCGGAGGCCAGAGCAGCGGGTTCTCAGGCTTCGGTTCTTCCGGAGGTGAGTTCACACCCACACGCCACCTTTTTCACACCCAGCAGTCATGCTAAAGTTTATAGATTTCACCCTGACGTGACAGCCACACATTTTGATGTTTAGCGTGTAACATGCGTCTGAGAGATGTTCTGTCTCTATTAAACGGCTCTTTCCCAGTCACAGAGCCATTATCCGTCTTCATTCTCTCGCTTTGTACTCACGATCTGTATAAATTTACAGATTATGTGCTTCCTTTCAAGCAGCCGCACAGAAATTAATGCTAATGCGAAAGATTTTATAGATTAATTTGTCTGAGCATCAACATTTACGCCCTCCTGTTGTGCATTATTGTAATAAAGGGAATGAATCGGAAAGCCGTGCCAGAGGAATGGCCCGATCACTCACATAAAAGCTCATCAACCCTCACTGTTTTTCTCCATCAGTTTGTTATTAATATCACCAGAGGAAGCTCTCTGTCTCTCATGCCTCTGTGTTTGTTGTTTGGCTTCCTTATTAACCCACATTCCACCAAGCTGTAAATCTTGCAGAAAAAATCGCCAGGATAAAGTGGCCCATTTATAAATAAAGTGTGGAGAATAAAAGATGAATATCCGAATCTCTGACCCTCGCATTAGTGTTCTGGACAGCAGTTTGCTTATTAGTGCACTGGTTTGCCTATGGATCAGTATTCCATTAAGCTCAGTGCACATCAATCCAACATTCACCACTAAAGACCAACAAACACCAACATTTTCCATCAAATAAACAATCAGTGTCCAATGTTTTCCATCAAGACACCATCAAACTCCAACACTGACCATCGACAACCAACAAAAAACATTCTTTTTATTTAAAACACCGTCGAACAAGGCCAACAAACAACACTAACCATCCAAAAACATCCAACGTTTTCAACCAAACAGCCATCGGCGACTAGTTTTCTTCACCAAAACACCTTTAAACACCAGCATTTAGGCGCAAAACAACAGGAAATGCCAAAGCTGACCACTGAAACACTATCAAACACCATCACTGTCCATCAACAACCAACAATGACCATCATTTTTCATTAAACAAAAATTCTAATTTATCATAAAAAACATTCTACATCAAAACACCACAAAGTGCTTTAGCGACCAACAAAGATTAAAAAAATTTAATCCATCAAACACGAGAATTTATCGCAAAACACCATCATTATCCATCAGAACACCATCAGTATCCATCAAAACACCATCAGACACCGATATTGTCTATCAGAAAAAATCAGCGGTCAGTATTCTCCACAACAACACCAACAAACTGCAGCGTTGATCATTAATGACCAACAAAGATAATTTTTCCCCCGTTAAAGCACTAACAAACGCCATGATTTACCATAAAACACCATGAAACATAAACATTATCTACAGCACCACCACCAGCCTCCAGTATTCTCTACTGAAGGCCAACAAATGGCATATTTTCCATCAAAACACCATTTAAACACCACCAAGAACCACCACAGAGCGACCTTTTTCATTAATACTCCATTAAACACTAGGAATTACCATTAAATACTATTATTATTAAATACTATTCACTATTTAAGGCCAACAAACATCAGAGTTCTCCATCAAAACACCAACATTCTCTGTCAAAACCCCAACAAACACCAGCGTTTTTCATTACAAGACTATTAAAACACCAACAAACACCAATGTTTTTCATTACAAGACTATTAAAACACCAACAAACACCAATGTTTTTCATTACAAGACTATTAAAACACCAACAAACACCAATGTTTTTCATTACAAGACTATTAAAACACCAACAAACACTAGGGTTTTTCGTTAAAAGACTATTAAAACACCAACAAACACCAACAAACACCAATGTTTTTCATTACAAGACTATTAAAACACCAACAAACACCAATGTTTTTCATTACAAGACTATTAAAACACCAACAAACACTAGGGTTTTTCATTAAAAGACTATTAAAACACCAACAAACACCAGCGTTTTTCATTACAAGACTATTAAAACACCAACAAACACCAATGTTTTTCATTACAAGACTATTAAAACACCAACAAACACTAGGGTTTTTCGTTAAAAGACTATTAAAACACCAACAAACACCAATGTTTTTCATTACAAGACTATTAAAACACCAACAAACACCAACAAACACCAACAAACACCAATGTTTTTCATTACAAGACTATTAAAACACCAACAAACACCAATGTTTTTCATTACAAGACTATTAAAACACCAACAAACACTAGGGTTTTTCATTAAAAGACTATTAAAACACCAACAAACACCAGCGTTTTTCATTACAAGACTATTAAAACACCAACAAACACCAATGTTTTTCATTACAAGACTATTAAAACACCAACAAACACTAGGGTTTTTCGTTAAAAGACTATCAAAACACCAACAAAGGCCTTTTTTTTTTTTTTTTTTTTAAAAACACCATCAAATAATTTGTCACAACACCACATGACACCAACATGAACACCACTGCATGTGAGTATTCACTGTTGAAGGCCAACAAACACCAAAATTCTTTATCAAAACACCAACAAACACTCAAATATTCTCCATCTCACACAACATTTTAAAGAAACACCAAATCTAATGTATCTATGTGTTAAGTTTATGTGTCTTCTGTAAAAGAACAGACATGGCAGATGAGACAGGGAGAACATTCTAGAAACTTTAGAATAATTACACGCTGCTACACCCCGAGCTTCTCCAACAAACACTGCCGCTTTCTCGAGCTTTAGTGAGTGTTGTTGAGGCAGAAGCTGTTGTCGAGTCGGGGTGAATGTGGGACACGTCGGTAATTTAACTGCGTACACTGTAATTAATTACCGTGCCACTTCTCACTGGTGGGACAGAATTTTTTTTTTTAATCAGCTGCTGTTTTGTTGAATACAAAAGTGTTTTGTGTGTGTGTGTGTGTGTGTGCACTTACTCATTTGCAAATGTGATGTCAAGTTACAATGCGTTGCTTATTTGTTGTATTTGTTTTTTTCTTTCCTTTTTTTTTTTTTGTGAAGGTTTCGGGGGCTTCGGGAATACGAACACCAATCAGTAAGTCCTTATTTATAAAGTCCAGTTAATACTGATGATATATTCATAGCGGAAACGCAGTTCTGCTCAGAGCGATGAAAACTGCTTTAAATGCAAAGAGAAGGTTAAAAGAAGGAAATATGCCAAAAGAATGCAATATGGGCTTTTTCCCCACTTGTCCTTTTCAGCCATTTTTGGGCTTTGCACTAATTTACAGTATTTATTTGTGGCTAGATTCTTCAGGGATTCTTACATGTTGACTCTCAATGTCTTTGGCATCATGAAGAGTCGTAAAGTAATGCGTGTGTGAAGAAATTAAAATTTCTTTCTTTTTTTTTTTTTTTTTTTGTTAATTTTTTTTTCGTTCTAGGTCGTCTTCTCAGACGTTTGCTGGTTGGAGAAGCTAGTTGCTGGAAACTCTGCTGTTCTCACACTCTGCAATTAGATTAGCATTTTTGGAAGCAGGGATCTCTACGCATCTGAAAGCTTACAAAAATACTCTGAAGTCCAACTGACTTGTGTAGATGCGCAGTTTCAAATCTCAATCGTGTTAAAACCCAGCGTTCACCATCAGAGCACCACAAAGCCCGGCACAACACTGATTTTCTCCAACAAATGCTAAGTAACCATTTGTTACAACCAACAGTCACCATTAAAACTATATCAAACGCCAACATTTAGAGTTAAAAAGACCAACAAACACCAACGTTCTCCATTTGGTCACCTTCAAACACCAACATTCTTCTTGAAAATGCCAGCGAAAGCTATCATTCTTTAGGAAAGCACCAACATTCTTCATTACAAATCCTTTAAACACCAACATTCTCCATTGAAAGCCATCATACACCAATAATGCCAATGAAAATACAACCAAAAATCATAAAAGACTTACTAACACCAGCTTTCTTTCATTAAAACACCTACATTCTTAATGAAAATACCACCAAAAAAATCAACATTCTTTAAAAAACAAGGCTTAGTAACACCATCACCATGAAAACAGCATCAAAAACCAACATTCTTATAAAAGGCTTACTAACACCAACTTTCTCCATTAAACCAACATCAAACACCAACAATGGCCAAGTAAATACTGCTATGAAAGTCCATCAAACACCAACATTCTTCATGAAAATGCCACAAGAAAACCAACATTCTTTATAAATGTCCAACTAACACCAACATTTTCCATTAAAACACCTTCAACCACCAAAAATGACCATGAAAATACCACCAAAAACCAATGTTCTTCATTAAAGGCCATCAAACAGTATCATTCTCTATTAAAACGCCTTCTACGTGTTATAGATTTTCTGCACCTTTATATACCTTCTACATTTTCTGTGAAAATGCCGCCAAAAAAACCCATTCAAGGCCAATTAACACCAATGTTTTCCGTTCAAACACCAACACTGTCCAGAGGAACTCCATCATTCACATTCAGAGTGCATTATGGTCAGATGGTCAGATGTTTACTTGTGCACTTGCTGCTGTAAGTCAGTGTGTTGATTGTACGGGGTTTTTCAGAGAATTAGGCTTAAAGGGTGAATGTCCTGATTCTGATTGAGGCGCCAGAGCCCTTTCCCACTTCCTCATACAGACTGAAACATGATATTATGTTTCCATGAAGATTTGTGAGACTTGTGAAATGAATAGAATATTATTTTATACACTGCATGAGTTCTGAATAAATGATGAATTTAATTTAACCGGGAATGTCCATCCTGCAGCACAATGATAAGACCGGCTTCAAATAAAATCTAATGAAAGAAATGTGCTGTTTCTTATTTTTCATTTTATTTGGTTTTAATATGGTAAACAATCTCATTATTCATCTCTAGTCATGTTTTTTTTAAAGAAATATTTAAATAACTGTATTTAGGCAAAGTTTAAACAAGCAGAAGTAGTTCTTTCACAATTATGACTGAATTATGATTTTTAACTGATGATTAATTGTCGTGTAAATGATTGCGAATAACGGTTTAATAGTCTTTTCTGTATGTCGCTAATTAACACCTTTTTATCTACATTTAAGACCTTCAAGTAAATTAAATGTCTAAATTTTATATCGTAAAAAGAAACTGTAAAGGCCCAAATATTAATTCAAATATGTAAAACCTATTACTGAAATATAGAGCTAACTGAACGAGATACAATGCAGTATAGCAAAACACACGTAAATAAATAATATACTCTAAGAAAAAAACCTACTAAATATTTCTGTTTAGTTTAAAACCTTAAACTGAGAATAATATCCAAAATATCATGATATACAGACAGAAAAACAAATATATAATTATTAAGAAAACTAGTAAATTAAATAGCAAATGTAAGGACTTGATAACTGAGTTTTCATCGTACAAATGTCGTTTTCATCTCCTGTGTATAATCTAATATGAAAGTGTTAGATATAAATGTAAAAACGGCAAAGTTTGGGGCAACATATCACACTGGGAGGAAAGCGCTATCTGCCCTCTTCCACATACATGAGCTCAGAGACGGCCGTGATTGGCTGGTGTCGCTGTGATTGACAGCAGAGAGACAGTATTTAGTCCACTTCTACCCAAAGAGCACGGATAATTCATGAATTCAAACTCGCAAGCAATAGCAACAATAGTGCGAACGCTTTTCTGTTAGTGTTTAGCAGCCCTAGTCTTGCTAGTGCCTTTTTCTTTTTTTTTTTTTTTTTTTTTTTTCTTCTCTCCTCAGTCTGAGGAGATTGTGATCGTCATCCAGATGCCGGAGTTGAGAA
Organism: Pangasianodon hypophthalmus; assembly: GCF_027358585.1. Lineage (NCBI taxonomy): Eukaryota > Metazoa > Chordata > Actinopteri > Siluriformes > Pangasiidae > Pangasianodon > Pangasianodon hypophthalmus. The sequence continues at coordinate 1,569,539 of NC_069736.1, read as the reverse complement.
TGTGTAATGGAGCATGTCACTCTCACTCACTTCTTATCTTTCTCTTATTAGGAATAACGAGCTACAGCAGGAGCCGAATGTTCAGGGCACGTCGTGTGACTCAGAGACTTTATACCTCCCCGTGTTATGCTTCATCATTTTATTTACTTACTTATGTTTATTTATTTATTTATTTATTTTCGAGGACCAGGGCCATGTTTCAATCCTGATACACAACTAGCGAGGGCTTTTTAATTATCCTGTTTTTCAATCAGAACCTCCTAATTAGTGTGTGAGTGTGGAGTTAATGGGTTGTAAAGGCAAAAAAAAGGGCGATCTTATTTTCAGAGCTGTGGAGCGATCGGCAATATTTGGTAATTATTATCTCAAAGCTGTCCTCGGCAGGGCAGTAAAAATCAGCAGCCTGAAACCGATAAACACACTAACGACGGCAGCTTTCTCCAAATTACCAAGTCATTCTGTTCTCCTGCATCCTAACACCTATTAATCTCAGAAGCTGATATTTTTTCAGCTCAGAAGCCAGCAAATGTCTTTTAGATGTTTATTTATCCTGTAAAACTTGTACGACTCACTGGAATTGATTTACTGTAATATTACATTAGAAGGCATGCATTCATTTTAGTCATACATGACAGATCATAGGCATGTGCTGATTCTTTATATCGTGGTAAGTTCCTAAACTTTCATTTATTACAATAATGGTGTTTATTACAATAATTCTACTTCAGAAATAAATGTGCTTTTAGCTCTACTTGTGCTTATTGAACAGCTTTTTAACGCTACATGAATCTTAACCATGTCGCTTCACAATAACAGTTATCACAATTAAGTAGGAAAAAGATGCTTAAGTTTAAAAAATGCAGAATGTGAGGTGTCAGAATCTTCGCCAGTTAAATGTGGAGGTGATGAGTACATGTTAAAAATGCCAGCACGTTGATGTAATCAAATCTATTTGTAAAGCACATTTAAAAACCGCTTTCATTGACCAAAGTGCTGCACAGAGGTAGCATAAAGTCCAAGGATTACCGAGATTGAAGTAAAAAAAAATACTCAGTACTCAATACACTCAAGTATTTACAAGTAAAAGTCACGTTAAAACCCAGTGTTCACCAACAAAACACCAGATTCTTCAACAAAGCCTGGCACAACACTGACTTTCTCCAAAAGATGCCAAGAAACAGTTACGTTTTTCATAAAACACCATCAGTCTCCATTAAAACTCTCAAACTGCAACAATTACCTTTAAAAAGGCCGACAAACACCAGCGTTCTCCATTACATTACCTTCATACACCAACATTCTCCACTGATGCCATCATACACCAATAATGCCAGTGAAAACATAACCAGACATCCGCATTCTTCTCAAAAGACCAACTAACTCTAGCTTTCTTCATTAAAACACCTTCACACACCAACGTTCTCCGTTAAAAGACCTTCACACGCCAACGTTCTCCATTAAAACACCTTCACACACCAACATTCTCCATTAAAACACCTTCACACACCAACGTTCTCCATTAAAACACCTTCACACACCAACGTTCTTCATTAAAACACCTTCACACACCAACATTCTCCATTAAAACACCTTCACACATCAACATTCTCCATTGAAACACCTTCACACACCAACATTCTCCATTAAAACACCTTCACACACCAACGTTCTCCATTAAAACACCTTCACACACCAACGTTCTCCATTAAAACACCTTCACACACCAACATTCTCCATTAAAACACCTTCACACACCAACGTTCTCCATTAAAACACCTTTAAACACCAACATTCTCCATTGAAACACCTTCACACACCAACGTTCTCCATTAAAACACCTTCACACACCAACGTTCTCCATTAAAACACCTTTAAACACCAACATTCTCCATTAAAACACCTTCACACACCAACGTTCTCCATTAAAACACCTTTAAACACCAACATTCTCCATTAAAACACCTTCACACACCAACGTTCTCCATTAAAACACCTTCACACACCAACGTTCTCCATTAAAACACCTTCACACACCAACGTTCTCCATTAAAACACCTTCACACACCAACATTCTCCATTAAAACACCTTCACACATCAACATTCTCCATTGAAACACCTTCACACACCAACGTTCTCCATTAAAACACCTTCACACACCAACGTTCTCCATTAAAACACCTTCACACACCAACGTTCTCCATTAAAACACCTTCACACACCAACGTTCTCCATTAAAACACCTTCACACACCAACATTCTCCATTAAAACACCTTCACACACCAACGTTCTCCATTAAAACACCTTTAAACACCAACATTCTCCATTGAAACACCTTCACACACCAACGTTCTCCATTAAAACACCTTCACACACCAACGTTCTCCATTAAAACACCTTTAAACACCAACATTCTCCATTAAAACACCTTCGCACACCAACTTTCTCCATTAAAACACCTTTAAACACCAACATTCTCCATTAAAACACCTTCACACACCAACGTTCTCCATTAAAACACCTTCACACACCAACGTTCTCCATTAAAACACCTTCACACACCAACGTTCTTCATTAAAACACCTTCACACACCAACATTCTCCATTAAAACACCTTCACACATCAACATTCTCCATTGAAACACCTTCACACACCAACGTTCTCCATTAAAACACCTTCACACACCAACGTTCTCCATTAAAACACCTTCACACACCAACGTTCTCCATTAAAACACCTTCACACACCAACGTTCTCCATTAAAACACCTTTAAACACCAACATTCTCCATTGAAACACCTTCACACACCAACATTCTCCATTAAAACACCTTCACACACCAACGTTCTCCATTAAAACACCTTTAAACACCAACATTCTCCATTGAAACACCTTCACACACCAACGTTCTCCATTAAAACACCTTTAAACACCAACATTCTCCATTAAAACACCTTCACACACCAACGTTCTCCATTAAAACACCTTTAAACACCAACATTCTCCATTAAAACACCTTCACACACCAACGTTCTCCATTAAAACACCTTTAAACACCAACATTCTCCATTAAAACACCTTCACACACCAACGTTCTCCATTAAAACACCTTCACACACCAACGTTCTCCATTGAAACACCTTCACACACCAACGTTCTCCATTGAAACACCTTCACACACCAACGTTCTCCATTAAAACACCTTCACACACCAACGTTCTCCATTGAAACACCTTCACACACCAACGTTCTCCATTAAGACACCTTCACACACCAACATTCTCCATTGAAACACCTTTAAACACAAACATTCTCCATTGAAACACTTTCACACACCAACGTTCTCCATTAAAACGCCTTCACACACCAATATTCTTCATTAAAACACCTTCACACATCAACATTCTCCATTAAAACACCTTCACACATCATCATTCTCCATTAAAACACCTCCAGACACCAATGTTCTCCATTAAAACACCTTCACACACCAACATTCTCCATTGAAACACCTTTAAACACAAACATTCTCCATTGAAACACTTTCACACACCAACGTTCTCCATTAAAACGCCTTCTCACATCAACATTCTCCATTAAAACACCTTCACACATCAACATTCTCCATTAAAACACCTCCAGACACCAATGTTCTCCATTGAAACACCTTCACACACCAACATTCTCCATTAAAACACCGTCACACACCAACATTCCCCATTAAAACACCTTCACACACCAACATTCTCCATTGAAACACCTTCACACACCAACGTTCTCCATTGAAACACCTTTAAACACAAACATTCTCCATTGAAACACTTTCACACACCAACGTTCTCCATTAAAACGCCTTCACACACCAATATTCTTCATTAAAACACCTTCACACATCAACATTCTCCATTAAAACACCTTCACACATCAACATTCTCCATTAAAACACCTTCACACACCAACATTCTCCATTAAAACACCTTCACACACCAACATTCTCCATTAAAACACCTTCACACACCAACATTCTCCATTAAAACACCTTCACACACCAACATTCCCCATTAAAACACCTTCACACACCAACATTCTCCATTAAAACACCTTCACACATCAACATTCTCCATTAAAACACCTCCAGACACCAATGTTCTCCATTGAAACACCTTCACACACCAACATTCTCCATTAAAACACCTTCACACACCAACATTCTCCATTAAAACACCTTCACACACCAACATTCCCCATTAAAACACCTTTACACACCAACGTTCTCCATTGAAACACCTTTAAACACAAACATTCTCCATTGAAACACCCTTAAACACAAACCATCACCATGAAAACAGCATCAAAAACCAACATTCTTATAAAAGGCTTACTAACACCAACTTTCTCCATTAATCCAACATCAAACACCAACAATGGCCAAGTAAGTGCTACTAAGAAAAGCAACATTCTGTATGAAACTGAAAGTATTCTCTGTGAAAATATGTCAGAGGTAGCATGAAGCCAAAGGGTTACTGAGACTGAAGTAAAAATAATACTCAGTACTCAATACTTTCAAGTATTTAAAAGAAAAGGTCTATATCTATATCTGGATTTCTATAAAGCTGCTTTGTGAAGATGTTCATTGTTAAAAGTGGTTTGTAAATAAAATTGAATTGAATTGAAAAGTAAAAAAATAAGATTTTAAGATTTTAAAGATTCCGAACAGTACAGAACTTTAACATCTAATCCAATGGTTTCAATCAAAGTTTGAAACCATTATAAAAAAAAAAAATTGTTAATGTGATACTCATAATTTCTCAGAAGTATATTGTGACATCATATATCATGATATCGATATTATTGTCGTATCACTCAGCCCTGTTTTGACGTTTACTGTATCTGGTGCCTCATATTGACGTCACTCTTTAATCTCGAGTTCACCTCTCTGTGGTGTTAAGTGCCACCGATTATGGGATGTAGCCAAGGCGATGACAGTCCAAAGAGACTAACGCTGATAAAAAGATAAGACGTCCTTCTTAAAACCTCTCTGACGGATGACAGATTCCTCTCAGCAAAGATCTCAGCAAAATGTCTAGCCCAATTACAACTCAAACACCTCGTAAACACATCTGAAACGAGCCTAAAAAAGTTCAGGCAGTGGAAAACAGAGACACTTTTTTTTTCTTTTTTTCCTCAGTCCTTGTATGGGAAACAAGGTCACTGTAGTCCAAATGCATTTCTGATGTAGGGACATTATCCACTCCATAAAAACCCTTTTCCTCTCTCCAAATCTTCACAATAATAACAATAATCGTTTACAACAGATGTGGTTCTGTACATCGCACACACACTCTCTGCACTTACACTTTGCCTTTGTTTGCCAGAGCTTATGTTTGTTTAAAAATTGATTAGATTTAATTCCGATTTGCTTTAAAGCACGATCCTGGTGGACGCTGACTTTTTTTTTTTTTTTTACACCAGTCCAAGAAAAATAAATTAATAAAACATGACCCACTGACTTTCTTGTCCAGCTGCAACCTTGTTCCAAAGCTAGCCCTATTTAGCATAAAAAAAAACAACCTTCATCCAGACAATATGAATCATTCTGTTTCTCTTCACAACTCCATTATAGATTTTATGTTGAATGAAATTCACTTCTATACTGTAATTGGTTGTAATTTGGGTGATTAAATGTGTATAAAAGGCAGTCGGTGTTTCTCTAGGCTCTGTTTTAGGACCTTTTTTATTTCTGTACTTCACGTGATGAAAAAATGTTGGTTATAAAACACCTGTGCTTAATTACAGAGTTCTTTAATTATATTATAAGCTTTGTCTCTGCCTTTTTTTTAATATATCTAAGACAAAACAATGCAAATTACTTTATATTTCCGTAAATGTCTGTTGTGTTGAATATTCCGAAGTGCTCCAGTTAAACCGTCATGGGCTACGTCCCAAACCACGTATCACACTGTACCTAAGCACACTGTAGACTAGCATAATTAGCATGGTTGCTGCGCTATATATTAGAGTAGTATGGGCTTTTTCGGCTGTAGCTATAGATGTCCTGGATGAAAAAGCTGTAATATTAACACGCGCGGATATTAGCCGTAAGAGATCTGTTATGTTTGCTAGGCATTACAGATTGAAACAGGTGTGCGTTAGCGACTAATGGCTTTCTGTAAATTTAGCTCGGCACTTGGGAATGCTAGCCATGCGTGATTATCCGAGCAGGTCATGGCTAACTTTAGCTAAAATAACAGTACCACATGAATATTGTAAAATATATTTGAGTTTTTCTGATTTTTTTTTCACCATCTCAAATAGACTTCAGAAGCTTTGAGAGGTTGATTTTGGAATTGAAATGTGTTTAAATATCCGAGCTGGTTAAAACGCAGCCGGCTGAGTGACGATCGGAGCTGTTGAGTAACTCGGGTTAATCTGTTTCCTCCTCCACGAACAACACGTAACTTGTTATCAGTTTCAGAGATGTTAAGACACAAAAACCTGACTCTCTCGCACTTCCTGTTTGCTCTGTCACACAGAAAACGCCCAGTGTTATTGCTTGTCCTTTGAGTTTTTCTTTCTGTTGTGCTCAGAGTCATGACCGGAATTTAAAGCTGCTTACATTAAAGTTGCTATAAATAGCTGAAGGTCCTCTGAGAAACCTCAGTGAGCGTTGTGTATGTAAAGCGTCATAAAGTATTTAAAGAACGTTAGCAGTGAGTTTTGAAGATCAGCCAAGAGATTATTAGGACGGCATTCTCATTACTTCTGTCCTATATACAGATACAAATACTGCAAATAGAAAAGTTATATTTTAAATGTATGTGATTTTCATCATGTGACTATGATGCGTGCTATAAATCAGCCGGACCAGCACGTTGTTTCTGTCACATAAATTATCATTTACACATGATTCGTTTATTTCCACATGTGATTCTTATACACGATTCGTTTATTTCCACATGTGATTCTTACACTATTCATTCATTTCTAGATTTGATTCTTACATGATTCATTTATTTCCACATGATTCTTAAATGATTCAGTTATTTCCACGTGATTCTTAAATGATTCAGTTATTTCCACATGATTCTCACACATGATTTGTTTATT
>NC_069736.1:1542432-1557432 GCF_027358585.1 Pangasianodon hypophthalmus | reverse complement strand
TCCAGCTGGAGTTACAGACAAGGATTACACCTAGTCTTAGTTACATTTTTTTTTTAAAAAAGGATTAAGTTCATGACAGATTCAGTATTTAAAAGTCAATTTTAGTCTTAATTTGGTTGAATTTGCATCCTAAAAACTATTCCTCATTAAAAAAAAAAAATTAAAGGAGCATTCCAGAATAAAAATGCAATATCTCATTATGTCGTATTGTCTGAATTAGAGTTTTCAGCAGGATTGATGATTTTGTGTTGTTGTTGTTGTTGTTGTTGCACCCGGAACCCGACCTCAATCCACAGATCCTGCCCGCTATCCACCGATGTAGCGGTGAATAAAAATGTTATCGTAGTTAATTAGGGGGGAAAAAAAGCTCTTCAAAATGTAAATACACCTTCAAGCTGTCATTAGTAGACTTGGGATTAGATTAGGATTTCCTCCTAACTTGTTTCATGGATCTTCCACGGCATTAAGTGTAACTAGAAACGGATAAAAAGTATGACGTGTCGTCATTTAATAACTAAAAATTGTAATCGTTGAAAAATTGCTTTTGTATAAGAGAAATAAAACTGCTGTTATGGGAAAATAATCAGCTTCAGTGTGGCAGCAGCTCTGTAAACGCTGTTGTTGATTATTTTCCTGTGACAGCGCAACACGGGGGCTTTTATCCCTCGCTTACTGTGTGTGTAAGTCATTGTGTCCTTCAGCTTGTTTAATGGAGAGCAGTTTTCTTTCTGTCAGCGTGCGCGATCAATTTTTAATGAACGTATTGATCAGACGTCCGTGTCGGTGAGGGTTCGTGTCAAAGAGGATCTCGTTTGCACATAGCAGAGGTAAAATAAAACGACTTTCGTGTTTTTTAAAAACGTGACTTTTGTGTCATTTTTAACATTTAACATTTTGTGATTTTAATTGTACATATTTGTAATTAGATCAGATTGGACAGTGTGAAAAAAAATTCAGGACTATTATGTGTTTTTTGTTTTGCTTTTTTGTTTTTCAATGAATTTTTTTTCTATTCCATATTTGAGAGGTTCGTTATACGGCAAAAATCCAGCGCATGATGTAATCTTATTCTCATTTTAAAGTGAGAATCTGCCAAGTCCAAATCTCGTAAATAAACCCTACATGGTCAACAGCAGGAAAAACTAAGAACGCTGCTCTTTCTCTGCTTGTTTTTGTGTGTGTGTGATGTCATGTTCATTTGTTTCGCTCCGTCGTGATGAACGTGACGGTCGGAGTTTGATCAGAAGCAGAAAGCGGCTAAGCGCGCTCTCGTTACGAGGCTGATTTGAAGGCTGAATCTGTGCACTTGAAGGGCGTCCAGGATATTTTGGACTGGTTCTCTAATTCGCTCTGCATTGCTGTGATAAAGTTTCCTTTCAGTCTACAGAGAATAAAGCAAGCCAAACTGACCCAAACTGTCTCCTGGAGTTATTCCTAGCCATGAAACATGAAACATATCCGTATAAACCCGTTGTGCTTTAAAAAGAGGTGTATGCAATACACTGTAAAAAATAATAATAATAAAAGGAACACAGTCCTTTAGGGAACACCACTGATCATGAGACGTGGATCGATGAGGCTTTACTGCGTTGCATGTTGTTTGTTTAAGGCTGAAAGTTTTTTGTTTTGTTTTTTTTTGCAGTAAAAAGCAATGTAAACTTAAGGCAGCATGGATTCAATGTCTTATGTTGTATAAAACTCCAAACGCATCATTCCTTAGCACAAAAAAACTGCGCCTTTAGTGAACGCCACCCGAACGCACCCGAATAAATAAATACAAATGGTATATTCCAATGCAAAACACACTGAAAAGCTATTGTCACACTTTTTTTTTTTTTTTTTTTTTGCAATGACCTCATTTAGCACAGTGATCCCGACCCATTTTGTAATAAGAAACATTGCTCTGCTCCTTGTTCACGTTTCCACCGGAGCGAGATTGACCTCTATTTTGATTTCCATTAAAAAAATAATAAAATAAGAAACTGTAATCAGTATTTAGGAGGGATGACCACCACTGGATCTCCAGTCCTGGGCCTCCACATGAGGACTTGTGCATCGTTGGCGTTGGGTTTGATCATGGCGTTGGGCGGGATCGGCTCGTTTTTGCCCAGCAGTTGCGGCTGTTCCTGAGCGATGGGCTCCAGAAGCTTGGATCGCTTCCCCAGCGGTTTGTCCGGATCCACCTCGATGTGCAGCCGCATGCGCCAGCGCACCGTCTGCAGCACCACCGTCTCTCCTGACGCCTGGTTAATGGCCACCAGCCATGTGGTGAAGCTCTGGTCCCTCCAGATGTCGCTGAGCATCGGCATGTTGCTCTCGCTCACCGGAACACCCCACGTCACGCTCGGGTAGAAGTTGTCGTTCATGCTGACGGTGAATTTGGTGTCTTTCTTGGTAGGACCCACGACGGTGCAGGTCTCCGTGGTGTTGCCGTACCAGGGGTAGTTCACGCCATCCGAGTCGCTGATGGCTTGGATTTTACCATCACGGAGATCCGGAAGCTCCCAGCTCGACCTGCAGGAAAGAGAAACGCTCATGAAAAGTGTCTACAGGAAGAGAAGGAAGAGAAGACATTTTCTCTCCCTGTTTCTCAAGAGAGAGAAAGATCATTTTTTTCTGATCTTGCAAAACGATTAGGCTTGAAGATTTATCATGCCAACTTATCCAAAATATGGAACAATGCAATTAAACCGCTCTTGAGGAAACATTTTTGCAGAAACGATCTGAAAATCACAGCAGCTACTTTATAGACCCTGAGGTTCACTGAGTCACGCTAATCACTGACGGAAGCAGCGGAGCAGAAGTCCCCAAAGGCAACAGACGCATCTTTATTTTTAGCTACTTGGGGTCGGGTTAAAGACAGCATAATGGCCGTGCTGTATATTTTTGACTCGGGGTTAGAGGGGAGAGAGGTCTGTCCGTCCCTGAAAGAACACTGTCACTAATATAAACACAGTTGTATCTCTTCTAAGCTCCCATGATCATCTGGCTGGGTTTGTAAATCACAGTAACAATAGCGAGTATTATGATTAAAAATACTCAATACTGAGCCCTCGGCTGTTTCAGATGAACTTCTCGGATAAACCAGGAATTACAGTCAGTGTTTGAATAAAAAATAAAAAGAAAACGGAACTAAACATGGTGTTGGAGTTGGGATTGAGACTCTAAAATGCTACACACATCTGTCACAAAGCTATAAGGTCAAACAGGTCTTTGGTGTGTGAAAGCTGTTTTTTTGATCCTGGGAATGATCCAGAGAATCAATCCCTGGTCCTCTTGGAAAATGGTGGTCTGATGTTCGCTCTGTGGTGCCGTCCGCATCATGCGTGTCAGCGCTGCACACAGAGTAACGTGATTGGTTCGAGTTGTTACTTTACTTCCTGTTTCAAGTTTGGAAATGCAGAGGTTAGTGTTGTTACAGTCGCGAGAGGACACGGAAACGCTTGAGTGATACACAAACCTGCCATTCTCATGACTGGAATGCTGTAATCAGCTCATCTTTTTTGGTGTGAGAGCTTGCTCTGAAAGAATCACCTAAAAATCGCACATCTCGTGTCAGCCTGCGTAGATAAAATGTTTCTTATACGAGAATGGCTTGTAGTTTGCAGGTGATCCTGCATTGATGGTGCTATGCAACGTCCAAAAAAAATACTGCTTGTGTGTTGCTTCCAAAGGAAACGTGCACAAAAACTGAAGTATGGAATTGCGCAGTCGATCCACAGTTCGGAAGAAACCTGGGATTATAAGCTCCGCCCTCAAACGAACCCGGAATCGGTCCTGGGTGTGGCCTCGAGTGTGAAAATGTCTTTAGAGAAAACTGTTTCCTTAATTTAAGACTTATTTGGATAGTCAGGTGTTCTTAGCTTCCTGAATGAGCCCTACTTAGAAACCTCTTTAATAGAGTCCTACATAAAACTTTTAAGTGTCCCCGCAGTGGGACTTTTTTTTTTTAAAGAGTCCAGATTGACATTCGAGTCGATTTTACTGACTGCAGGAAAACAGTGACCTTTCTGCCAGAACCGTGTGGATCAGCAGAACGGCGCTGACAAAACCATCTGTGCAGGAGACCCGTGCGTCGCATTTATCTCACACTGGGTTCAGATGTAGATGAAGGTGTGTGTGTGTGTGTGTGTGTGTGTGTGTGTGTGTGTGTGCGCAATGTTATTTTTAAAAAAGAGGTTAATTTAAAAATGTCCGCCCATCTGATACTTATTCCGTTCTTTATAAATGGTCACGTACACCTACACCTGCCTTGTACCTACAATCAATGACCAGTTTAGCAAAACCACCTACTATACTTACTTATTATAGCCCAGCTGCTGTAGTGTACAAAGTATTGGCACCCCTTCTACCCCATCCATCAGTCAAAAAGCGCAGCACCACGCAGGTGTTATGTGGGTGGTGGTTAATTCCAGTACATTGACACCATTGTGTGTGTGTGTGTGTGTGTTTGTTCTTGTGGGTTGTTGTTAAGCATTGTGTTGAACACTCACTGCACTTTAGTACAAACCACACACCTCTACCATGTCAGTTTTAAACAGATATGAATAAAAGGAGCACTATTCATTTTTTAAGTGGTCAGAGTTTTGCTCCAGTAGCTTCGACCTAAACCCTGCCTTACTGAGCTCCAAAATAAAACCATAATTCTGTCATATTTCTACACAAACTGCCATGAAATTAATAAAAGAAATATGCCTGTATTTCTAAAGCTCACACCAACCACGCCAGCGTATCTCTGTGGAGTAAACTAAACTGCTAAACTAATATGAGATGGCTCTTCTTGTTGTTGACTACAAACAACAGTTCCCTGACCCAGTTGTTGCTGAATAAAGTTCTGTGAATTGTTGTGTGTTGTTATTCTGTGAATGTTAAAAAAATGCTTAATAGTTAATTTTTTTGTTTGTTTAAAAACCGTTCTGGTCTAGACCACGCCCACTTCCGGTTCAATTCTGAATATTTGGAGAGCTGAACAGAGGTACAGGCAGTGGCGTTGTGTTACACACCTAACTGAGAGTAAACCATTATCCGTGCTCCATGTACGTCACTTTCCACTGATGCGTGAGGCAGCGATAATGCTTTGTACACAGCAACAGATGAGCCACAATCAGTAATTCTACACCTACAAAGCGACCTATATGGTAGATGACTAAAGCGTGTAGTTTCATGAATGCGAAAAAAGAAAGGGGGAAAAACAACGACTTCCTGTCTGAGGCCAGCGAGATGCTGTCGCATGCACTAAGTGCTTCTTTATTGAATTACTGAGAAAGGAAACCGTCGTGCTGTAGATCAGGGGAAGTATCGCTTTCTCTCATGCTGCTCACTTTACGTTTAATGGAAGATCTGATGCTGAAAGAGAGCGATCAATCACAGTGTGCACGAGGGGATGCATTTTAACACCGAGCTGTTAATTACCAGGTCACAGAAGGGCTGAGTTTGACCTTATAGCTGTGAAAAAAAAAAAACACAAACCACATGCTTTTTAATCTAGTACACATAACACTACTGTTCATAGTGTAAGATGTATGATGGGGATCTGAGTTTTGCTGCAAGTAATAGATCATTCACACTTATATACACACAGACACACACACACACACACACAAAATGACAGCACAAGATCAATCTTCGACAAAATCTTTAGCGCACGGAAAATGTCAAGGAACTGTCTTTCTGTTCTGCAGTTCACCTTACAGAAAAACAAAACAAATTCCATCAACCTGGCTGTCTGATGATGTGTGGAACCATCCGAGTGGGCCATCTGACAAAGTTTCACAGAGTTTAAGAAGTGATGAAATACCGAAATACTGCAAACTGACACGGTTAATCACATCGTTAGCGTTTTGCTATAGTGCAGGGATTCGCAAACTTATTAGACTGAAAAAAAAACAAGTTTCAGAGTAAATTTTTAAAAAAAGTTTCCAAGAACCAGATTTCATTTTAAGAACAACAAAGAGACTCTGTACCATCAAATTCGTTTATTCGACTCAGCTCATCTTTTCGCTCACCAGAAACACTGTAACATTTCACATTAACATCACTTCCTGGTTTTAATCATTAAAAAAACTGCAGTTAGAGCTCTTGAGTGGTGCAACAAATACATCGTTCGCGCTAATCTTTGTGAGACTAGGGAGCGAGTTCAAATCGTGATGATGTCACAGCCGTACGTGGCCAGAAGCCTAAGCAGCGACACTAGCCAAACACTCATGTATGCGGAAGAGGGCTGATAGCGATCTCCTCCGAGTGATTGACTCTTTTTTTCAGATGTTAACTTAAAACGGTTGGTGTCTTTAGTTCAGTCTGTATATTGTGATATCTCCTTACTGAGGCTACACGTGACGAATCACGTGTTCACGCACGTTGTTCACGCACTCGCTGCGTACTTTGTGTACACCTGGATGATTAAAAGCATCGTCCACTAGAGGGCAGATGAGAGCCGAATTGTGTAAAATGTTTCACAGCAGTTATTCTGGGACGCGTATTTATCTTAAAAGTAGCTATTGTTTTCACCCCAAAGTTGATTATTTTCCCATAACAGCATCTCCCTGTGCATTTTATTCCTCTTACACCACAGCAATTTGCTAAAGATTACAACTTTTTTAATTTATTAAAAATCGCAACCGCAAAGCGTAAACTCCTCTGTCCCGAAGATGTCCGAAAACTTAAAGTTACAGCTTTACCTCTGACTGTTTCAAAGCGCTGACACTGGAGACTCCTTCCATAAATATTAAATAAACATCTTGTTACAGGAATACAGAAACATCTCGTTTCACCGTATCAACACACGATTGCACACGTTTTCTATTTTTACTCCATTTATGTGAATCAGCCGTTACTATAGAAACAAGCAGCTGCTCTGCTGTTAGAGCTGCTGTTATAGAAATTTAATCAACACCTTCTGACCAATCAGAATCCAGCACCTGGATTGAAACTGATGGGGAAGGTGTGTGAGGACATATCATCAGCTCCTGGGAGTTTAAGAGATAAAAAGATAATAAATCCATAAAATGCAGATTATGAGTAAATAAAACTAAGTAGCTTCAGTTTTCACTGAAGTTTGTTGACACTGCTAATGAAATGTAGCTTTTAAAAAAATAGTCCAACCCTCTAAATGCTGATTAGCAAAATATTAATCTCACAAATTATTTTCCAGGAATTAAAAGCTCTGCTCAATTAGAAACTTTCTTTAAACACTGTTGCTACTCGCTGAGTCGCTCGCTGCCTGAAGACATCTTGTGACACACTAAAGGCTTTTTTTTTTCAGAAAATAGGTCGTGGTGTGGTTTCTACAACAGGAAGTAGGCCATGAGAAACCGTTGCAGGATCTGGGCTACAAAATGTCATTGAACATCTCCGCCACAAGTTCTGTACAAGACCACCAACGGCTTCTGAATTCAACAAGTTGAAAGCAGTTAACAAAACCATCCTAAACCACGCCACCGCAACTTATGTGTGATTATTTTGTCCTTAGAACCTCAGACAACCTCAGAGTTGTTTGCTTTACATTGTCTGAGGAGGTGAAAGATGACAATGTGCCACTTCCGCAATAAATTATTCTACACAGCAGCTGTGACAGTAGTGCAGGTTTCTATGAATGCTCTCGATCTAATACGTTACCGTTTCTATAGTAACAGCTCGTTCACAAGGACTCGTACGGCAGACGCTCCGCATAAACAGATTTTTAAAAAAAAGAAGTTTAAAGAGATATATAGTTAACATTTATGGAAGGAGTCTCCAGTGTCAGTGCTTTGTAGCAGTCATGGTTTAAGTTTCCCGACATCTTCAGGACAGAAGACGCTTTTTAGGGTTTCTCGGTAACACGCATAACAATCTGCTTTTTTTTGTCTTATTATCTTCCGAAGAAAGAAAGAAAGAAAGAGAGGCTAGTGAGGGAACTTGTTTATAGCTGCTATAACGTAAGTGACAACAGGAATTAACTTGTTCCACGACACTAAATATGTCTGTTAAAAGGATTAAAAAGTGTGACGTGTCGTACTTTAACAGATAAAATTTGTAATCATCTGCAAGTTGCTGTGGTGTAAGAGGAATAAAACACTTGGGGAGGTGCTGTTACAGGAAAGTAATCAACTTCAAGCTGGTAACAGTAACTCTGCTTCCAGCTCACGCATTGTGTCACCGGTGTGTGATATTTGTAATGAATACGTGGTGTTTGTTCACGTGTACGTCAGCAGCGGAGTTTATTAATAACCGAGATCATTTCAGTAAACATGTCCCTGGATGATCCGAATAAAATCTGTATAAAATTGTGTTGTTGTTTTTTTTTCATGAAATGTTTAAATCCACAAATTGGGACGAATGACACTAGCTGTTCAATCAGGACAAAAGTAATGGCGCCCTACAATAAGAGGGACGCGTTAGTGTGCGTCTCTGGTAGCTGATGCTCTGCGGTGGCTGAGCTGCATTAGTGGAACACTGAGTGAAGGTTGTGCTCTTTCACCATTTAGTCAGCATTTCTTCTCCTTTTCAGCTCTCTGCAAGCTTTACCTTTTATGGAGTTTTGTGGGTGTGGTTAAATGTAAAGTAAACATTCTTTGAGTTTATATATGGCTGATTGATGTTTATCCATTCACACATGAATACAAAGTAAATTATCAATTTTTTTGCAGATCTGGCATTAACACATAACTTTACTGAAAAAAATAATAAATGAGGCCCAGTGGGTATAAAATAATATGGAGTCTGATGGTGAACCGCGTGCCTTTAAAACGCAGGATAAGTCAGATGGCTGTTATCTTGGGAGCACAAACTCAAAAACACCTCTTATCTAAAAAAGCCACATGTGACGCAGAGACGATGACAATAATGTGTGTTAATTATTGCGATATATTGTACAGTCGAATATCAGGACATACCTAGCTCAGTTTGCTGACCATTTCAGGTGTGTGTGTGTGTGTGTGTGTGTGTGGGTCACTCAGTGTTAATTGGAATGTCATAAAGCCTATAGGAATACTTATATTTTTTACAGTTATGAAATAAGGCAAAAAAAAAAAAAAAAAACCTTCACAAACCCAGCCAACATGGCAACCCGGTCATGAGTCACTTACATGCCCTCGGCTCCGTATCGGTTGTAGAACTCCATGTGGTTGCACGCCTGGATCCAGCCCACCGTCCACGTCTCCTTGGCGGCCACCGGGGGCACGAGGACGCGCGCGGTGGCGCGGAAGTGCGGCGTCCGGTAGCGCAGCACCACGCTGGAGGACTCGTCGATGCTGGTGGGGTTCGGGTCGATGGAGGTGGTCACCTCGAGCACGGCGACGCTCTCGCGGAAACTCTTCGGCTTGCACCTGAGGCTCTGGATGCAGCCCATGGCGTTGAACAGCAGCAGCAGCAGCAGCAGCAGCGAGGACGACGAGGAGATCCACCACAGCAACGTCCCGGAGCGTGCACGAGACCCGACCGCATGCACCGAATATTGCATCCGTGTTGTTTTTTTTTGTTTGTTTTTTTTTTTGCGCGTTATTATCGCATCCTCGTGCAGGAGATCAAACGGAAAGGGTCAAGCTCCGTCCCTGTCATCTCACTGCAATGCAAAAGAAAAGAAATAAAGAAATAAAGAAATCCTCAGCAATGACGCTGAAGCGTGCTGGAGCAGAAATTCTGACTTTTTCTTTTTTTCTTTTTTTCAGATGTCCGTGTGTGCGCGTGCACTCGCGAGGAGTTTCGGCGTCTTCATGATGTCTCTCCTCACCAGTGACCCTCCGGTGGCCGGTTGCACGCGCGTGCGTCCGCTCCCCAAAAAAGCGTTCAAGCGCAAATCGAGTCTACAGAAACGTCATCATTTTTTTTTCTGCAAATGATTTTTTATTAAAAAATAAATAATCGCGGCGCGGAAGCATTATAGCTGTTTATATGAGGTTATAAGGGTCATATGAACATCCGCAAACTGGGAACATTGGAGTTGTGAGAAGTTTGTGAGAGTGGAAATAAAACATTGCAGTCCGCGCGCTCCTACAGAAAACTGCGAAAAAAGCGCATCCTAAAGCGCGTAAAAGCGAAAAGTCAATAATTCCTAAAGTTTAATAAGTTCTAAAGAACCTCTAAAGTAGGCTTTGAGTCGCACTGTCACTAATAATGTATCTTTAATCTAATGAAGCCTGAATGCGGAATTATTCAAAAAATAAACAAAAAGAAAACATCCGAATTTGGTATTTCCGTCTTAATGAGCTTAAAGTTGAGCTGCCTTTTTTTTTTTTTTTTTTTAGCACAAGATGATTAAATCCTGACTTGTTTTTTGTGGATCTCTTCACAGCTGTAGAAAAGTGCATTTCATTTTTTTTTGGTCCATTAGAATTAAAAAAAGGAGAAAAAGAAAATCCAAAAATTTGCGCTTCTTCCACATTTCAGCATCCCAGAAGAGCGACTTTCCGCCTTCCTCCTCCTCCTCCAGGCACAGTGCCGACAATAAATGAGATAAAATATAATATAATCAAGCACGTCCCAGTTTCATCTCTCTCTCTCTCTCTCTCTCTCTCTCTCTCTCTCGCTCTCTGACTCGGTGTCTGGGTGTGAAAGTTTTGGCACCCCGTGTTACTTCTCGTGCGTTCCGGTTTCCATTGCTGCGTCGTCGTCCTGCAGCTCTGCGCTTCTGGTGATTACAACACACACACACACACACACACACACGAAAAAAGAGCCTCCGGTCTCTTTATTTCAAGGGCTCTTGAAAAACGTCACTTGTCCTCCCCTCTCGGACGAAGAGCATTGTGGGTAATGTAGTTGCTCACCACGTGGGTCGTTTTTCTTGTCAGTGAGCGCATTAAGACTCACAAACTAATGGCGTCCAAATTATAAAATTCAATCCCTGATGATTTATTGACGTCTGTTTACGTGTAAATGCTTAGATTAAAGTTATTAATAATTTTATTTTCATGATATATAATGCACTGTGTCAGATGTAGTGAGTAGAGCTGAATCCGAAGTAGCTTGCGGTGCACTGGAGAGAGTTCGGGGTCTGTTCCTGGATCACTGCATGGACATGAGGCAGGAATACACCCCGGGTGTGACACCATGCACACACACACACACACACACACTCATTTAGCGTCACCGGTCCACCTACTGGAATGTATTTGGGAGGAAACCGGAGAACCCGGAGGAAACCCGCTGCACAGAAACACCATGGCGCCTGAGATCAGGATCGAACCCGAGACTTTGGAAATGCGAACGCAAACTTATTGCACTGAAGTGGACAAGCTAGGACTTTTTTTTTTTTTTTCAAGTTATTTAGTTAGTTAGTTATTTTTGCGTGTGATGAAAATTTGTTTGGTTTTATCTCTCAATCAAATTCAGTCTAACTGAACATTAACATTTTCAGCAATAGTGTTGCAAGAGCAAAACAGTTTCCTGGCAGTGTGCGCATTACACATTTCCTGATCTAGCTAAACTAATTACATTATTATTATTATTATTATTATTATTATTATTATTAGCCTATTATTAATAGTAGTAGTAGTTATAATAGTATAGTATAGTATAGTATAGTATAGTATAGTATACTAGTAGTTATTAATTATAAATAACAACAACAACAACAATAACAATAATAATAATAAACACTATTAATGCTATTATTACAGGCTGCTGCCTTTCTAACACTCAGTATGCTGTAAATAAATAAATAAATAAATAAATAAATAAATAAGTGTTCTGTTTAAAAGCATTCTTGTGTTATTTCTTTTTAAAATGTAGAATGATTTGATTGTAATTTCTGTCGCTTTCTGTTGAGCCTCTTGAATATGCCTCTGCTTGATGCCATGGAAACGGATCATTCCACTCGGAGTGGGAGATGGGGGGGGAGCATGATGCGGTACAAGGATCAGCCGGAAAAGTATAAAAAAATAGTCAACTGTTCGACTAGTACACATTATTAACAAACAAACAAACAGACAGATAGAGAAATAAATAGATAAATAAATGTATATCTGCGCTGTTGGACATGGGTGTGTCCCCTACAGCATCAGTGGAAGGTGCGGTGTAGCTGACCACGCGCGCGCTGTGTGTTAGACAGTATTATTATTATTATTATTATTATTACTACTGCTGCTACAGACCGGTTTGTTTATTTGTTTATTTGTTTATTTTCTTCTCGGTAAACACCAGTCGTTGACGAGCGCGAGATGCCGTGTAACCCGAGCCGGATGAGAGCGCGAGAGCGCGGGGACGTGCTGGGGCGCGCGGAGTTCCTCTCCCTGCATCAGCCGCATCAGCAGCAGCATCAGCAGCGTAATGGCGGCGCGGCGCGGAGCGCGAGCTGCACCAAACCCCACCAGCACCACGAGCACGCGCCGCAGCCGCCCGGTGACGGAGGGAAGGAGCGCGCGGAGGCGCCGCGGTGGCCGGAAGAGGACTGCATGCGGCTGAACCCGTCCCTCAGGGGCATCGCGGTCAGCTCGCTCCTGGCCATCGACATCCACCTGTCCAAGCGCCTCGGCGTGTGCGCGCGCGCGTCCTCCCCGTGGGGCAGCGCGCGCTCCGTCGTCACCCTGCTCGCGCTCACCGGACACGGGCTCACGTGGATCGGCGGCACGCTGGTGTGTCTGACCCGCAGCAGCACCGAGGCCGGACAGGAAGTGCTGATCAACCTGCTGCTGGGTAAAAGCGCAGCTTCTGTCTGTCTATTACATGGTAGTAAATGTTAGTAAACAGTAGTAAACTGTAATAAACGGTAATAAACATTAGTAAAGGTTAGTAAACAGTAGTAAACGGTAATAAACAGTAGTAAATGTTAGTAAACAGTAGTAAACGGTAATAAACAGTAGTAAATGTTAGTAAACAGTAGTAAACGGTAATAAACAGTAGTAACGGGTAGTGAACGGTAATAAAAGGTAATAAACTTTAGTAAATGTTAGTAAACAGTAGTAAACGGTAATAAACGGTAGTAAATGTAGGTAAAGGTTAGTAAACGTTAGCAAGTGTATGAAATGTTAGTAAACTGTAATAAAGGGTAGTAAATGGTAATAAACAGTAATAAATGTTAGTAAACGTTAGTAAAAGTTAGTAAATGTTAGTAACGGGTAGTAAAGGGTAATAAATGTTAGTAAACATGAGTAAACTATAGTAAATGTTAGTAAACGGTATTAAATTCTTAGTAGTAAACCGTAGTAAACTATAGAAAACGTTAGTAAATGTTAGTTTTAAACTGTAGGTAATGGTAGTAAATATTAGTAAATGGTAGTAAACAGTAGTAAACAGTAGTAAACAGTAGTAGATGGTAGTAGATGTTAGTAAATGGCGCACTTCCTGTCCCTCCAGCGCTCGTGCTCGACATCCTGACGGTGGCCGGAGTGCAGAAGCTGGTGAAGCGCAGAGGACCGTGGGAAATGAGCCCAGGCTTCCTGGACTGCATGGCCATGGACGTGTACTCGTTCCCGGCGGCTCACGCCAGCAGGGCGGCGATGGTGTCCCGGTTCCTGCTGTCCCACCTGGTCCTGGCCGTGCCGCTGCGGGTTCTGCTGGTCCTGTGGGCCGTTCTGGTCGGACTCTCCCGGGTTCTGCTCGGACAGCACCACGTGACCGACATGGCGTGCGGCTTCGCGCTCGGCTCGCTCCATTTCAGCCTGGTGGAGACGGTGTGGCTGCCGTCCAGCGCCTGCCAGACGCTGCTGTCTATAGGGAAGCTCAGCTGGAGCCCGTTTCGCTAACACACACACACACACACACACACACGTTAGCATTAGCTTTTAATCTCCACTGAGCTTTTTTTTGTTTAGGATCAATCTTTTATTGATTAGCGGTGCGCTAAACTCAAAACATGATCATAGTCCTGCTTGGTGTTTCAGGTTTTTGGTGAACCTCGACGTCCATTTTCAAAGAGAATGACGTTACATGTGACATACAGTACTGTGCAAAAGTCTTGGCACCCCCCCCCCCCCTTTTTTTTATTTTTTAGTACAAACTTTGTTATAGATGTTTATTTTCTGACTTCTACATTATTGATTCAGTACAAAAACATTTTAGATTCTAAACATTAGTTTTCCAGCACAAAATGAAATGTTACAGAAAAATGTTTGTATGTCAGTAAAGAAAGCAGCAGATTCCATAAGAGACACTTTTCAGATAAAAACATAATGAAGGCTGCTGGGTTTCACTGCAGAAATAAGAAGCGAGTCGACAGTCAAAGTCTCCAGAAGAACTGTGGCTGCTTCTGCAAGATGCTCAGTAACACTTCCAGCTCATTTCCTTATAAAACTGCACACACTGCACCTCAGATACTGCTTTATTTATTTAAACCGAAGGATCGTCACATTAAATACTGACTTTATTTCATTTATTACTGTTTACTGCTCTTTATAGGATTTTTTTAATGTAGAAACATTTAATTTCATTATTTTTGAAGGCATCTTTGCTCTACAGCATTTCTTTGCATGTGTCTAAGACTTTTGCACAGAACTGTAATGCCATCTTATAATCAAACGCACTCGTTTTTGGTGTCTGATTTTTGCGTCTTTAGTTTTTGAGGCTAATAGAGACTCTTTTTTAAATGTTTGTAAAACCTGGTTGCAAAAAAGTCTTGTAGCCGAGCAACCTGAGCAACATGATGCTGATGCTGAAGCAACTTTAGTTATAATCTGACTGAAGAATTGATCAAGAATTTTATTTAGGAATTGGGTTAACGTTAGCTAAAACGTGATCCACTCATTATTACGTATTAGCTGTAAAAGATAACGAGTGCTACTCGGCTAAGCTAATACTTTCAAGTACTCTAGAAATTTTATGATGACAACATCAAGGACGTCGTCATGGCATCGAAAGCCGAGGCGCTGCACAAACAGACGCTGTAAACTCAATCGTTAGCCGAAGAAAACGTTATCTAGCTAAATGTGTCCGTTATAGGCAACTCCTCAGTAAGAACATGACCTAGCCTTGGGTCTAGCGTTAGCTAGCTAGTTCCATGATGTAGGATTTAAGCTACGTAAATTTGCTAAAGCAATATAAACAGGCATGTTCGCTAACTAGCACGCTAAGCCTGTTAAAGTCTCGCTT
>NC_069736.1:1529932-1537432 GCF_027358585.1 Pangasianodon hypophthalmus | reverse complement strand
GTGTTTTTTTAAAGGAGCTATATCTATTAAAATTAGCTTTTAGCATCAGGATTAGCATGACCGTTATTTATAAAATGTCTCGCGTTCTCAATAACGCTGGTGTGTTTTTTTCTCTTAATTATTATTATTTAAAAACGTGTAACGTAATACAGTTAAAAAATGTAACGTCACATCAGTGTGAGTTTGTTTTTCCATCGCGATAAATTCCTCCTATGCTAACTGTGCTAACTAGCATCCGCGGATTAGCCGTGTTTACATTAGCATTAGCACTCTAGCGCTCTAACTCTTGCTATTAATTGCGATGATGATAATATTAATAATAATATAATAACTGCTACATGATAGCACGAATAATCTTTTGTTCATTAATATTGCCAGTTAAGTTGTGTGAATATTTTTATTTCCTTTTACGAGCTAATTAGCCTGTTAGCAAACCTAGCTAGCTAATTAGCAAGCGCTTGGCGGTGAGCGCGTGCCGGTTTGATCGAGTTATTATGTTTAAAAACGATAAAAAATTAAGAATTTCTTTTATATTTCTCTATTTTTCCACTTTAAGATTTGTAACCACTTTGTTCTGAATCTGTGATTATATATTTTCTGAGCTAGCTAGTTAGCATTAGCGCAGTAGTTTGGCCTTGAGGACAGGAATGCAGTTATTAAAGCTTTATAAGTAAATAATAACAAATAAAACATAATTACTTTCTTTATTTTGTGTTTGTTTTGAAAGTTAGAGTTTTAGATTTAGCTAAAGGAGATGTGTAGATGATTTGTCTAGGCATTAAAATGAAAATCAGATTGGAAATTATTTTAAATATATATATATATTTTTTTTTGAAAGTCTTTTTGTTTCAGTGTTTGATCTAAATCTGGTTATTACAACTTAACTAGCTTAACTAGTTGGTTTATAACGTGTGAAGTCCTGCTTCTTAAATTCATTCAGGTGCCTAAATGTTGAAACACACTTCAGATTTCTTCTTAAAGAAGCAAAATGTTGTGGGTTTGAATTTGAGGTAACGGGTCGCGTCCCGAATCACCATTTTTTTCCCTCCTTACACACTCGGATCCCGTATCCGGAATTCTGACCAACACTGACGTCGTCGTCGTCACGTATCAAGTCAAACGGAGCGACTTCTGATTTCCCTCCTCGTCGTCTGCGCCGGCGGTTTAGACGTTAAACCTCTTCCTGATCCGGACAGCGAGCTCGGAACCGGTGCGTGTGCGGTTCTGGCACGACGTCCGACAGTTTCGCTGCGTTCCGTTAAAACACACGACTCCGAATTTTCCGGAAAAAAAAGAAAAACAAAGAAAGCGCTCATCGACTCAGAATTCCTACTCGGAAATCCGGGACGGTTTGCTCAACCTCCGAGTTCAGCAAGAGACGTCAAGACAAAATGGCCGCCCCGAGTGTCAGCAGTAAACGCAGCAACGCTTCCCTTTATTTTTTTATTTTATTTTTAAACAAATTCCACTTTATACTTTTATATATAAAGTATTAGCTTTAGATCAGGGCTACGTGATAGTGAAGAAAAATACGTTGACTTGTTAAGTGGTACGATATGCGGTGCGATAACGCTATAAGCGTGTAACATCGATTTAAATTAAATTTACGTATATCTTTTTGTATTTAGAAACTGAACGATATAATCAACTTCTCTGCTACAATTTTGTCTCTTCGTAACTTTTCTGAAGTATTAAAATCATTCCGTTATCGCAGGCCGCTGCGCCGCGCGTATCGCGATGTTTACACTTGCGATATTTCGATATATCGTCCCGCCCTACTGTAGATCAATCAGCAGTCACGCTTGTTAGCGTCGCTGTTCTGAGGAGCTCATCGCAGGTAGCTAGATTTTTGCTAACGAAAGATGAAAACGCGTCCGTCCACGTTTTTACGCAAAATCGGAAACGACGTCCTTCCGAGTTCCGACTTTCAAGTCGAATCGGTTTCACTGAGTCTCCTTTTTTTTCTTTTCTGTTCGGGCATTTCTGCGTACGTGTAAACATCTCGGATATGATTTTTTTTTTTCCCCTGTGTACGATACGGACCACGTGTAAACGAGGTTCTGAATCCAAAACGCGTCTCGTATCGGATCGTTTGACGGCCAAAATTCATCGTTCTCATCGTTCGGCGCTCGATTGACACACAGATGAAATAATTTTTCTTAAATCTGTGCGACGACGCACTTTTCCTCAACTTTGACTCAGACGTCGATGTAAAACCGAAGGCTTTAAAGTGAATCCGGATCGGACAGGATTAGTTTATACGTTTCTACAGCGCGATCGCAGGAGGCGCGAGTTTCTAGCGGATTGTGTTTTCTACAGACCCGTGTGCTTGCGTCACGCGGTCACATGATCACGCTGCTCGCTGGTCGAACGAAGAGTCGCCGGATCTTACTGCGGTTTGGGGCGAATCAAAGTTCCAGCAGAAATCTGAAAATAAAACAAAAATCGCAACGTATACGAGAAGCGTCCGTTCTTCATTACGCGACTCGGGAAGCGTTTAATATCCGAGGGATCGGCGCCGATACGCTCGCCGCGAGATTAAATACGGCAAGCGGCCAAACGGCTTTATTTCCAACACAAGGTGACTTACGATTAGAAAACCACAGGACGTGTTTCTGGAATAAAAGAATCAGACGAGCGCCGAGTTTGAAAAACTGAAGGTCTGTAGATTTCTCAGAAGAGGACGGAGGAAAACACCGAAATGGCCGAACTGACCAGAAATAAAAGTAAAACAGGAAATTACCCCAGAAACCCCCCCTCCACCCCCCCAGGGGCATTTAATCCCGTCTGAATAGGGCTGTAATCCGCCGTCGCTCTGAAGAGGCTGGATTCCTCAGAGCCCGGTTCTTCTCGAGGTTTCTTCCTCGTGTCGTCTCAGGGACTTTCTCTTCACTGCTCTCGCTTCAGCTTCGCTCTGAGAGGACATTGATGCGTTCTCCGATTCGGTCCGGTTCTTTAGCCAGAACACAGCAGAACCTTGATGCGTTCTCCGATTCGGTCCGGTTCTTTGGGCGGAACACAGCAGAACCTTGATGCGTTCTCCGATTCGGTCTGGTTCTTTAGCCAGAACACAGCAGAACCTTGATTTGGTCCGGTTCTTTAGGCGCAACATATCGATCACACGCCGGTCCAATAGCGAGTGAAATGGTTTCAGTCCGATTCCTAATGAGAGAGTGATTCGACTCTGAATCGACTCACTGCAAGAAGTGAATCAAATCAAACATGTTTTGGGTTGCAGCATTTTTATTTTATTTATTTATTATTTTTAAAATATCGGATCCAGAGCCGCAGAAATGCCGCATGATCTGGAGATTTAAACCGACAGATGAACAAAAAAGAGAAAATAAACTCTGAATGATTTCCGAAACGAGTTGTTTGAATAATTATCGAATCATTTATTCAGTGTGAGCTTCGTGTTCTCCGTGCTCAGGTGATTTTTTTTTTTTTTTTTTTTTTTTTTTAATAAAAAAAAGTTTTTAAGCTCACTTAACCGCTAAAGTTTTGTTTAATTTTCCCGTCGTTTATTGTTTATTAAGACACAATAAGAGTCTTTGAAGTCCATGGAAAATATGTTTCTTGATTTCAGCTTTCCGTCAGAATCGCTGCGTCGTTTATCGAAATGTTTTTTAATTAAATAGCAACATGAGCCGAGTGAAAAACAGACACGCAGCCGTAACACGGAGATCAGACGCATTAGACACGTTAGACACGTGCGCCTCCGTTGTCCGATGCTTATATTTAAATATGTAAAGTATAATTTTCGTTTGTCATTGCGTCCCTCGTTAGATGTTGCAGCAGCTGTGGGTAGGGGAAAGATCGACAAAATCCCGAAAAACACGTCAGGTTTGATTCACTCGAGTGAGTCGATTCAGAGTCGACTCGCTTTCTGATTCGGAAGAGGAACGAATCTCACGATCACACTCAGGGGTCGTTTACACGACAACTTTTTCAGCCGAAAACGGGAAAGTTTTTGAAAACGCCGTCTCCATGTAAACACCCGATACGGGAATCTTTGAAAACGCTGACGTCATGCGCGTGTGTAGTACGTGTTCGGTACGTAGACATGCGCAGTGCGTGTCTATTGTAAAGGCATTAAGCGCAAACAAACACAACAATGGCGGAGAACACGGTCGTGTTGCTGCTGCTCGAGAGTTTGCTAACGCTCCTTCAGCAGAGTGTGGATTTACTTCACCAATATTACAACCGACTAACGCGGTGACGGCGCCACCTACTGGCCTGGCAAACGTAATGCAGCGTTTTTGGCCGTTATCGCGGATATGTGTAAATGCGAATCGTTTTGAAAACGTTGTCGTGTAAACGTGAAACTTTTTGAAAACGCAAGACAAAACGTTTTTGACTACATCGTTATCGTGTAAACGTAGCCTCAGGCGCGCTCGAGTGTGATCGCTGTGATCTCTCACTCACACACACACACTCTCACACACACAGCGTGAGAAACACCTGCCTCAAGAAACACACCGAGGCGAAGAGCTCAACGGGGGTCCGTTAAAGAGTGTGTGTGTGTGTGTGTGTGTGTCAGAGTGTGTGTGTGTGTGTGTGTCAGAGTGTGTGTGTGTGTGTGTGTCAGAATGTGTGTGTGTGTGTCAGAATGTGTGTGTGTGTGTGTGTCAGAATGTGTGTGTGTGTGTGTGTCAGAATGTGTGTGTGTGTGTGTGTGTGTGTGTGTGTCAGAATGTGTGTGTGTGTGTCAGAATGTGTGTGTGTGTGTCAGAATGTGTGTGTGTGTCAGAATGTGTGTGTGTGTCAGAATGTGTGTGTGTGCGCGCGGGAGTGTGTGCGCGCGTGTGACTGAGTGTGCGCGCGTGTGACTGAGTGTGCGCGCGTGTGACTGACTGAGTGTGTGTGTGTGTGTGTGAGTGAGAGAACATCCAGTGACCTCAAAAGTTCTGATTTTCCACACAGAGGAACCTTTCTGTTGCCGTGATCTCACTCGCAGGAAAGTTGTTCCTGCCTCGTGCTAAAAAAAGACACACACACACACTACACACACTACACTACACTACACACACACACTACACTACACTACACTACACACACTACACTACACACACACACACACTACACTACACACACTACACTACACACACACACTACACTACACACACACACACACTACACTACACACACACACACTACACTACACTACACTACACACACTACACTACACACACACACACACTACACTACACACACTACACTACACTACACACACTACACTACACACACACACACTACACTACACACACTACACTACACACACTACACTACAGACACTACACACACTACACTACACACACACACTACACTACACACACTACACTACACTACACACACACACACTACACTACACTACACACACTACACACACTACACTACACTACACTACACACACACACTACACTACACACACTACACTACACTACACACACTACACTACACACACACACACTACACTACACACACTACACTACACACACTACACTACACTACACTACAGACACTACACACACTACACTACACACACACACTACACTACACACACTACACTACACTACACACACACACACTACACTACACTACACTACACACACTACACTACACACACACACACACACACACTACACTACACACACTACACTACACTACACTACAGACACTACACACACTACACTACACACACACACTACACTACACACACTACACTACACTACACACACACACACTACACTACACTACACACACTACACACACTACACTACAGACACTACACACACTACACTACACACACACACTACACTACACACACTACACTACACACACACACACTACACTACACTACACACACTACACACACTACACTACACTACACTACACTACACTACACACACTACACTACACACACACACACACTACACTACACACACTACACTACAGACACTACACACACTACACTACACTACACACACACACACACTACACTACACACACTACACTACACTACACACACACACACTACACTACACTACACACACTACACACACTACACACACTACACTACACTACACACACACACACACTACACTACACACACGACACTACACTACACACACACACACTACACTACACACACACACTACACTACACACACTACACACACTACACACACTACACTACACTACACACACACACACACTACACACACACTACACACACTACACTACACACACTACACACACTACACTACACACACACACACTACACTACACACACTACACACACACACACACTACACTACACACACACTACACTACACACACACACACTACA
Source organism: Pangasianodon hypophthalmus (assembly GCF_027358585.1). NCBI lineage: Eukaryota > Metazoa > Chordata > Actinopteri > Siluriformes > Pangasiidae > Pangasianodon > Pangasianodon hypophthalmus. The sequence goes on along the minus strand of NC_069736.1, from coordinate 1,531,084 downwards.
CTACACACACTACACTACACTACACACACTACACTACACACACACACACACTACACACACTACACTACACACACACACACACTACACACACTACACTACACACACACACACTACACTACACACACTACACTACACACACACACTACACTACACACACTACACACACACACACACACACTACACGCACTACACTACACTACACACACTACACTACACACACTACACACACACACACTACACTACACACACACACACACTACACACACACACTACACTACACTACACACACACACACTACACTACACACACACACACACTACACACACACACTACACTACACTACACACACACACTACACTACACTACACTACACACACTACACTACACACACACACACACACTACACTACACACACACACACACACTACACACACTACACTACACACACACACACACACTACACTACACACACACACTACACTACACACACACACTACACTACACACACACACTACACTACACATGCGTCTCCACTGGCTGCTGTTCAGAGTCGGTTCTTTTTGAACATCTGTTAGAGCGTCGCGTCGGGGTTTCAGACGCCGAAGAACAAGACGACGATGTTTAACAGACCTATTTATTTATTTGTTTGTTTATTTATTTATTTAGCAGAAAGTGAAGCACAGGATGAAGAGAGAGAATTATGAAAGAATAATAACGATGATAAATCATTTCAAGTGCACTCGGAGTCGCGTGGATTAAATTTTCGCTGCACGACCGTCAGGGCTGCCGTGAAAGAATTAATCAACACCTTCTGACCAATCAGGATTCAACAGCGCAGTGTTATAATGCTGTATGAATTTAATGTGTGTGTGTGTGTTTGTACAGAAACAGACGGTACAGAGGAAGAGGCGCAGAGAAAAATTTCCATACTCGATGACATTTCATCGCAATGTCCGATCGTTTGGGGCAAATAACCAAGTCCAAGGATGGGAAAAGCAAGTATTCCTCGCTCAGCCTATTTGACAAGTACAAGGGAAAGTCAATAGAAACTCAGAAAACCACAGGTGAGGCTCCGACACGTTACCTGTTACACACGTTACCTGTTACACACGTTACCTGTTACACACTGTGTTATATTCCCTGTAGTATATT